>NW_006922186.1:8934-10347 GCF_000298275.1 Orycteropus afer afer | reverse complement strand
TCTCTACTACCCAGAGACTGATTCCCGTCTCCCTCAACCATGGTAACCTCCTGTAAGCATTAGTTTCTGTATGTATACCTATTCTTTTCCTTTTATTAAATCGAAATCATACAACATTTGCCCTTCTATGATTGACTTCTTTCACTTACCATAATATCTGCCAGATTCATCCGCATGATTGTCTTTTCTGGCTGTGTAATATTCCATTGTATTTATGTATCATGTTTTGATTATCTATTTATCCATTGATGAGCACTTGTCTCCATCTCTTCTATTGTGAATAATGCTGCAATGAAGATAGGTGTGCATGTAACTGTTTCTGTCTCTTACATTAGATCTCTATGGTGTACCTAGCAGTGGGATTGCTAGGTTATATTTCTAATTTTTTTGTTAGTCTTTTATCATTTTTACCTTCCTGGAAGGTTGGGCAATCTACTTTCATAGTGATACCACCTCAGAAACCCAAGGAGGGGTCACTATGAGTTGGGTCCGACTTGACGACACATAACAACAACAACACTACTAGCATTGGATAATGATTCCAATCTCCCCACATCCTCTCAAGCATTTGTTGGTTCTGCTTTATTGTAATTATTTTATTAGTATGATTTTAGCTAGGGTGACATTTATCTCATTGTAAGTTTGATTTGCATCCCTCTAATGGTTAATTAAATGAGACCTAGTACTGCAGTGGTTACACACTCATCTGCTAAACAAAAGATTGGTAGTTCAAATCCACCAGCCATTCTACAAAGGAAAGATGTGGCAGTCTGCTTATGTAAAGATTACAGTCTTAGAAACTCTATGAAGCAGTTTTACTCTTCCCTATAAGGCTGTTATTAGTCAGAATCAACTCAGTGGAAATGGGTCTGGGTTTTGTTTTTTAATGGCTAATGATTTTGAGCATCTTTTAATGCTTTTATTGGCCAGTTGAATGTCCTCTTTGATGACATTTCTGTTTATGTCCTTTGATCATTTTTTTAATTGAGTTATGTATCTCTCTGTTATTGAGTTGTTGGAGTTATCTATATATTTTAGAGATTAAACTCTTATCAGATATGTCCTTGCCAAATATTTTTTCCCCAGTAAGTAGTTTTTTTTTTTTTTTAACTCTTTTGATAAAGTCTTTTGATGAGTATATTTATTTATTTATTGTGATTTGGGTGAAAATTTACAGAGCAAATATACTTTCCATATAGCAGTTCCCATACACTTTGTCTCATGACATTGACCAAAATTTAGGACAATGCAAAGATCTCCCCTCCCACTTCCTCCAGATAGTTACATCTTCCTTGTGTCCATATCTCCATGCAATCCTACCCCCTGAACTGTCTCCCTGTACCTGAGCAACCCTTCTTTCTCTCATGCTTATTCTCTCCAAGGAGTGTATCTACCTGTGGTAAATGCTCAACT
>NW_006922186.1:7553-8714 GCF_000298275.1 Orycteropus afer afer | reverse complement strand
TTTTGTTCCACATTGTTCTCCCTGTCTATCCAGGATCTCCTACAAAGATCCTCTTCCAAGTGCTTGACAGTAGTAGCCAAGCACCATCTATTTCTTCAGGTTTCATAGTTGTATAGGCTGCAGATTGGATGGTGTACCAGTTGCTAGGACTAATTGTCTCCATGAATTTTTGGTTTTCCTCATTCTTCTTGGCTCTGGACAAGGACAGACCCATCATTGCATCTAGATGGCAGTTTGCAAACTTTTAAGATCTCAGTCGCTACTCGCCAAAGTAGGAGGTGGAACAATGTTTTGTGTAGTATATTATGCCAATTGAGCTTGATGTCCTCTGTGACTATGGTCCTGAGACCACAGGTTCAACTACTCGTCCCTCTGGGTAGCTGGCTGTAACCAAGGAGTGACTACAACCCTACCCCTTGTCAGCCTCATTATACACCTGGAAATTCAGATCATACACATAAAGTTACTGGACCACTGTCTGCCAGCCCTATACATGTTCTTGGGTGCACTCTCCACTTCATATACATACCTAATATTTTAGCCTGTCCACCCATCTATCCATCCATATACCCTTGTTTGCCTTCACTGACCACGCCATACTATATGAGCAAAAGGGTTCATCTTTGTTGCCTGTACTTCCCACGTACCTCTCTATGTCTTTCTCTTCCTCGATGCCACTATATTGATCACTCACATTTGGTACATTGCCCTTTTCTTCACTCAAATCAAAACTTATCTCTATCTATCTAACATTATTCTCTACCCTACCCTCCCACCCTTGGTTACCAACAAAGAAAATGGTCTTCCATAGATAAACGTTTCCTTGACTATTATAATAATGGACTACTACAATATTTGTCCTTTTGTGCTTGAGTTATTTCACTTATCATAAAGTCCTCCAAGTTCATCCATGTTATGCGGTGTTTTGCAGATTCTATTTTATCCTTTAGGGTTGCATAGTATTCCACTATGTGTATGTACCGGAGTTTGGTTATCCATTACTCAGTTGATGGCCACCTAGGTTGTTTCCATCTTTTGGCTATTGTAAATAATGCTGCAATGAACATGGGTGTGCATGTGTCTGTTCTTGTTATGGCTCTCACTTCTTTAGGGTATATACCTAGTAATGGAATAGCTGGGTCAAATGGTATTGCTAGTTCA
>NW_006922186.1:6988-7430 GCF_000298275.1 Orycteropus afer afer | reverse complement strand
TTTGTTTGGCTGGAAACCACAGGTGTGGGTTCAATTCCAGACCTGAAGGTCAGCTAGGGGCCGTAGTCTCAGTGGTTCTACCAGGCTCTATTGGACCAGCAAACCTGGTCCCCACATTTTTCTTTTTTTTCCTCCAAATGATTTTGAGTTTTGTTCCACATCGCTCTCCCTCTCTATCCAGGATCTCCTACATAGATCCCCTTCCAAGTGGATGAGAGTGGTAGCCAGCCAGGCACCATCTAGTTCTTCTGCTTTCATAATTGTGTAGGCTGCAGATCGGATGGTGTACCAGTCTCTAGGACTAATTGTTTCCATGAATTTTGGTTTTCTTCCTTCTCCTTTGCTCTGGATGAGGAGAGACCTGTCTCATTGAACTTTGTTACTAGTGATGGAGCAAGATGGTATGTCATTGTTGTTTTGATTTGCATCTCTCTAATAGCTA
>NW_006922186.1:4041-6210 GCF_000298275.1 Orycteropus afer afer | reverse complement strand
TAGGTAGAGGATCATATTATCAGCAAATAAGGATAGTTTGACTTCTTCCTTACTAATTTGGATGCCTTTGATTTCCCTTTCTTGCCCTATTGCCCTGGCCAGAACTTTCAATACAATGTTCAATAGAAGTGGTGATAGCAAGCATGCTTGTCTGGTTCCTGTTCTCAAGAGGAATGGTTTCAGTCTCTCTCCATTGAGAATAATGTTGGCTGTTAGTTTTGCATAGATACTCTATTATGTTGAGGAATGTCCCTTCTATTCCTATTTTGCTGAGAGTTTTGATCAGGAATGGGTGTTGGATTTTATAAAATGCCTTTTTTGCATCAATTGATATGATCATGAGCTTCTTCTCCTTTGTTTTATTTATGTCGTGGATGACATTGATTGTTTTTCTAATGTTGAACCATCCTTGCATACCTGGTATGAACCCCACTTGGTCATAATGAATGATTTTCTTGATATGTTGTTGGAGTCTATTGGCTAGGATTTTGTGGAAAATTTTTGCATCTATATTCATGACGGATATTGGTCTGTAGTTTTCCTTTTGATTGATGTCTTCATCTTGTTTTGGTATCAAGTTTATGCTTGCTTCATAAAATGATTTAGGAAGGATTCCATCCTTTTCTATGTTTTGGAAAAGTTTGCATAGGATTGGTGTCAATTCTCTAAAAGTTTCGTAGAATTCTCTGGTGAAACTGTTTTTGCCAGGACTTTTTTTTTTTGTTGTTGTTGTTGGAATTTTTTTGATAACCTGTTCAATTTTTTTTGTTGCAATGGACCTGTTCTACATCAGTCTGTGTTAGTTTAGGTAAGGGTGTGTTTCTAGAAATCTGTCCGTCTCTTCCAGATTTTCACAATTGTTGGAGTACAGTTCTTCATAGTATCCTGATATTATCCTTTTTATTTCAATTGGTCCTGTTGTGATGTCACCCATTTCACTTCTTATTCATGTTATTTGTATTCTTTCCCACTTTTCCTTTGTTGAAATTGCCAGTGGTTTGTCAATTTTATTAATCTTTTCAAAAAACAACTTCTGGTCTTGTTGATTTTTCTATTGCCCTATTATTTCCTGTTTCATTGATTTCTGCTTGAATCTTGATTATTTCCTTTATTGGTGACTGTAGGCTTTTCTTTTTCTAATTGTTGTGGATGTTGGTATAAAGTATTGATTTTGGTTCTTCCTTCTTTTTTTAATGTGTGCATTTATTGCTATAAATTCGCCTCTTATCACTGCTTTTGCTGTGTCCCAAAGATTTTGGTATACTGTGTTTTGATTCTCTTTTGATTCAAGGAAGTTTTGAATTTCAATTTTTATTTCTTCTCTCACCCAATCTTTCTCAAGGAGGATGTTGTTCAGTTTCCATGTGTTTACTCCATTCCTGTTGATCTTCCTATTGTTGATTTCTAATTTGATAGCATTATGATCTGAGAAGATGCTTTGCGGTATTTCATTGTTTTAAAATTCATGAAGGCTTACTCTATGGCCTAACATATGGTCTATGAAGGAAAATATTCCATGTGCACTGGAAAAGAATATATATTGTGCTCTTGTTGGGTGATGTGCTCTGTAGATGTCTATAAGTTCAAGTTGGTGGATTGTATTGTTTAGCTCTTCTACATCTTTGTTGATTTTTTTCCAGTTGTTTTATCTTTCATTGAAAGTGGTGTATTAATGTCTCCTAATATGACTGTGGAGTCATCTATTTGCCTTTTCATCTCTTTTAAAGTCTGATTTATGTATTTTGGGGATCTTTCATTGGGTCCATAGATTTTTATTATGGTTAAATCTTCTTCTTCAATTGATCCTTTAATCGTTATATAATGTCTTTCCTTGTCTCATATATATATATTTTTTTTTTTTTGTCTTAAAGTCAGTTTGAGCAGAAATTAATATTGTCACTCTTGCTCTTTTACGGTTGCCATTTGCTTGATATATCTTTTTCCAACCTTGGATTTTTAGTCTATTTTTGTCTTTGTCTCTAAGGTGTGTCTTTTGTAGATGGTATATTGATGGATTTTGTTTTCTTATCCAATCTGCAGCTCTCCATCTCTTGAGAGGTGCATTTAATCCATTAACATTCAGTGTAATTATTGACAAGTATGAATTGGTTGCTGTCATTTTGGTATGTGTTTTTTCATGGTGTCCCTGGTTTCTTTGTTCCATATTAT
>NW_006922186.1:2629-3491 GCF_000298275.1 Orycteropus afer afer | reverse complement strand
ACAACAATCCAAGATTGCATAGAGAATAGTCATATAGAGTATCTGTTATGGATTAAATTGTGTCCCTTCTCAAAAAAAAGTGCTCTAAATGTTAATTCCTTATACCACTTTAAATAGGATTTTCTTTGTTATGTTAATGTGAACACATCTTGTATGGTGTATCTTATGGCAATCATCTTTGAGATATAAACAGAGAAGTTTACACACAGAAGCAAGAAAGCACAAATAGAGAAAGACTGATGAAATTTAGAGATTACTAAGGAGTCCAAAGGACAGAAGCTGAAACAAACAAGGATTTTCCCCCAGAGTGGACAGACAGCATTATCTTCTAGTGGCGTCACCCTGAATTCAGCCTTCTAGACTCCTAAGAAGTGAGAAATTTATTTTCATCAAAGACACTCAAATGTGGTATTTCTCTTATGGCAGCAATAGCAAACTAAAAGAGTATCTTTCTACATTGCATGTAAAACTGATATTCAGGACACCATCAAAAACCAAAATATCTCTCTGCCATCAAGTCAATTCCAACTCATAGAGACCCCCATTGGGTTTCTGAGGTTGTAAATCTTTATGGAAGTAGATTGGCCCATCTCCCTTTCATGGAAATGGGTTTGAACAGCTGACTTTCTGGTTAGCAGGTAGATGACTTACCTACTACACCAACAGAGCTCTTTAGTGATATTCAATGTCAAATACTAAAGACTGGACAGAAAACAAACAAAAAACAAAATCTCTTCTCAAAAGTGAGAAGGAGCTCCTCTCCTGAAAGAAGAGTTGGCTTCCTTTCATTAATAAAAAAAGTCCTGCATTTTGTCTCCTTTTCTTTTGGCTATTAGGATGATCAGAGTTATCTAGGATTAGT
>NW_006922186.1:1550-2384 GCF_000298275.1 Orycteropus afer afer | reverse complement strand
CAAGGAACCAAATCCCATGAGGTGTTTAGCTGTACATAAACAAAAAAGCTAAACTCACTGCTATGGAGTTGGATCCAACTCATAGTGACCTCTGCTTGGGTTTTCGAGAAGGTATCACTATGGAAGTAGATTGCCCAACCAGGAGTGGCTGGTGGGTTTGAACTGCCTTCTGGTTATCAAATGCCTTAGGCACTGTGTCACCAGAGCTTCCTTAGCTGTACATAGGTAGCATCAACAGATAATATTTTTAAGTGTATATAACACAGCATTTACTAATTCAACCTTTTCCAGTTATAACCCTTAGAGTTATCAATTACATTAACCATATTGTGCAACCATTACCCTCAATGAATTCCAAATTTTCCATCACCCAAAAGATGGCTCTCTCCTTTCCCCTCCTTCCTGTCCCTGGTAAGTACTAACAATATTGATCTCTACATATTTGCCTATCCTTGTCATTTCATATAAAATCTTACAATATTTGTCCTTTTGTGACTGACTTATTTCACTCCTCAATGTTCACAAGGTTCATCCATGTTGTAGTATGCATTATGACTTCATTTCTTTTTATGGCTGAGTAGTATTCCACAGTAGGTATGAACACTTTTTATTTATGCACTCATACATCGATGGACATTTAGATTGTTTCCACATTTTTATTGTGAATCATTCTGCAATGAACTTGTGGGCATGTGTCTGTTCACATAGCTGATTTTAATTTCTTGGATATTATTCATAGGAGTAATATTGCTGAGTTAGAAGGTTGTTCTATTTTTAGTATTTTGAAGAACCACCACACTGTCTTCCACAATAACTATACCATTTTACATTCCT
>NW_006922186.1:0-1006 GCF_000298275.1 Orycteropus afer afer | reverse complement strand
AAGGTGGGTTTGAATTGCCAGCATTTTGGTTAGCAGTCATATGCTTTAGGCACTATGTCATCAGAGTTCCCATACATGTAAGTTTTAGATATAGAAAAGAAAAACTAAACCACTTCCATCAAGTCAATTCCAACTTGTAGTGAGCCCCATTGAGTTCCCAAGGTTAAAAATCTTTACACCAATAGTTTGACTCATCTTCTTTCCAAGGAGCAACTGGTGGGTGTGTACCACTGATCTTCTGGTTATCAGTCAAATGCCTTATTCACACTAAAACACCAGAGTTCCATATATATACATATAGATATAGACAGATAGATATATAATATTAGACCCTATTGGGCCTATTGGATATATGATTTTCACTTTTTAAATAAAGTTCTTTGATGAAATGAAATATTTAATTTTTATGAGATCTCTTATATCTAGTTTTTCTTTTGCTGTTCATGCTTTTGTTATTATACCAGATAATCCATGGTTAAAAGCTAGGCCTTACAGCCTCATCCCTATACATTCTTCTCAGAATTTAATGATAGTTTACACGTCTATATTCTTAACCATTTTGAATTGGTTTTTGAGTGTGATATTTGTCATGGATTCTGATTCTTTCTTCTGCATATAGAAATATAATACTCCCAACACCATTTATTGAAGAGACTCTCTCCCACACTTTTTTATCCTTCAGTTCTTTCACCTTGAGAAATGCTGAGCATGTTCTTCCCTTTTAGTTTTCTAACTCCAGGTTATTATACATTTCATTATAATGTTTTATTTTGTCTTCTGGAGATGACTTTTGAAATCTTCTGTTTAGCTCTTTTATTTCATCATTTCTTCCATTCATTTTAGCTACTACATTCAAGAGCAAGCTTCAGTCTCTTCTAACATCCATTTTGGTCTTTTCTTCCTTTCCTGTCTTTTTTCTCCCGTGCGGCTTTCAGGATTCTATCTTTGTCTTTGGTTTTGGTCATTTTGATGATGATGTGTCTTGGTGATTTTCTTTTGGGGTCTA
>NW_006922185.1:1572934-1574016 GCF_000298275.1 Orycteropus afer afer | reverse complement strand
TACAGAATAAAGGAGGAGAAGATTTATAGGAGAAAGATTATTGGTTCTGTTTTGGATTTATTTTTAAGATGTGTTTAGAGCATTTAAATGGAAATGCTAGGTGCATGCATCTGGAACTCAAGACAGAGCAGTGGATTGTAGATGCTTTCTGGGTGTCATCAGCCAAGAATAGAGAAAGGTGTTAACACATCTCTGGGAAATATCGAGCTTTAGAGATGGGAGGAGGAAAATAACTACCTGAAGAAGAGTGAGTACGAAAGACATCAGAGAAATGGGAGGAAAATAAGGAGAGTAAGGAGCTCTGGTGGCATAGTGCCTAAGGCATTTGACTGCTAACCAGAAGACTGGTGGTTCAAACCCACCAGCCACTCCTCAGAAGGAAGGAAGATTGAGCAATCTACTTCCGTAGTGATACTGCCTCGGAAACCCAAGGAGGGGTCGCTATGAGTTGGATCTGACTCCATGGCAATGAGTTTGTTTGTTTGTTTGTTTGTTTTGCATGGTGCTCTGAAACTGAAGGATTAAAGAGTTTTAAGAATGTTTCAAATGATATTTCCAGTTATTCATTACAGAGAACACATACTTTTATGTTTCAAAAAATGCTTAGACTTAATATGCAAAGCAGAATCAAAACAAGTCTCTACAATCTATATTGAGTTGCAAATACTGATAACAAATCTTAATTTCAGAGATTTTTCATTCTCCTGTTTACCATGAACCACAGGCACCAGGAGAGGTCTTGACATTATCTTTATTCCCTGTTGTTTTGAAACTCATTACAGCCATCTCTTTTGTGGCTGATGCCTTTTTATCATGTAAACTTTGACCTTCTCATTGCTGAGAGGCATTTACACACTCCTGGTTCTAACACTTTACCATCCTGAATGTCTTCAGAATATCAGATCAGAGATAACCTCTATATTATGGCCAAACAGCTACTACTTCCCTAATGACAATGACCTTATTTCCCCTCTGTGGCTGACATTGTTGTTTTGTTGGATGCTATCAAGTGGAATCTGACTCAAAGCAAAACCATGTAGAGTGGAACTGCCACATAGGGTTTTCTTGGCTGTAATTTTTTT
>NW_006922185.1:1571182-1571769 GCF_000298275.1 Orycteropus afer afer | reverse complement strand
GGTCTGATTTGGGGTTTAGTTTATTCAGAAAGACTTTTCTTTCTCTTTCCCTTACTCCCTTCTGGACACTGCGGCAGCTTAAGCTATGGGAATCCTGACCCATTTCACAATGCGATCTTTACCCATGTACATGACTTTAGCTCACCTTGAAATCCTCCCACTCTATTTTGTCAACATCTGTGGGTGCCATGATTTTTTTTTCTTTTCCTCCTTTGCGTTTCTAATGACTTCTCTTCTTCTCTTTGGCATGATTAGCTTGTCACCTTTTTTCTCTTTTTCCTGCTCCCTTTCCTGTCTTCAATGGATCAAATACTTGATCTTCTCATTTGTTGTTGTTACGTGCCATCGAGTTGGCTCTGACTCATAGCAACCCTGTGTACAACAGAATGAAACACTGCCCAGTCCTGTACCAGCCTCACAATCCTTGCTATACCTGAGCCCATCATTGTAGCCACTGTGTCAATCCATCTCATTGAGGGCCTTCCCCTTTTTATTGACCTTTCACTTTACCAAGCATGATATCCTTCTCTAGGGAATGGTCCCTTCTGACAACATGACCCAAGTAGGTGAGACAAAGTCTGGCCATT
>NW_006922185.1:1563071-1566822 GCF_000298275.1 Orycteropus afer afer | reverse complement strand
CTTTTATTTTGGAAAGAGAATTAAATGTTTTAAAATTTGCTATAGCTCAACCTGACATTGCTAATTGTTAAGAAGTTAACAGCTTAACTTATTAAAATTTTCCTATGTTGAATTTATAGATGCCAAGAAGCTGAAAATTTATTTCTTCTCTTTAACACTCAAGTGGTTTTAACATGTACTATATGCTTCTGAAAAGAATGAGAATCACAAGTGTCTCCACTTCCATTCTATGCTAGACAGCTAAGCTTACAGAGTTGAGTAAGCTTGTTTTGTGTGAGAAAGCCTGCTGGGAGCACAAATGAATTCAGCCCAGTTAGAATTGACTACACTGCAATCATAATTTTCATTCCTCCAAAGTATCATCAAGTACAAGGCTCCACAACAGGGAGAAAATGCCTAGACTTTGTTCTTGTTAGTTGGTAATAATGTATATGTATTTGCATATGTTCCAATGAGTAAAGGCCTCCTGTCTTGTGAAATCATTAGCCTTTTGTTGAGGTCCTTACAGAAGTGGGGAGACATTAGGGACCATTATCTGGGTAGCAGGCTTCACATGTGTCTTCATTCACCATCATATTCTGGGACTCTTGTACAATTTGGACACAGAGTGGGCACTACATATATTGTATCACTCTTTAATGCATAAACAAGTGCAAGAGACTTAAAACTCCATTTGGATAACCTGATCTAAGTCTTGATAACATCTCATACTATCTTTCTTTTAGAAGTATTTCCTCTTAGGCTGGCTTTCAAAGATTTTCACAACATTGCCGATTTCTTAGACTTTCCAAACTGCCTCTGATCATCTGCTTTCTCTCCATTGCATTCCTCACAGTACATCTCTTTCTGTAGATATGTTGTACTAGCTTGTTTCTAAAACCCCCTCCACCTATCTCCCCCTCCATGATGAACTCTTTCCTTCCTCTATACAATGATGAAGCTTCAGACTTTATTTGGCCCTGAGAACTCCACCATTAGTTTTGTAAATTTGTAATTTAAAGTCTCTTTGGTGAAAGACTGATTCTGATGGTTAATGACACCTGCCTTAAACTTCATATTCTTATTATTTTTCTTAGTCAAAAAGCATTGGTTTTACAGTTTTTCATATTTTTTACATTCTAGTTGTTCAGCATGTGTTTAAATCTACTTTGTTTATTAAGATCTTGCTTAAAATTTTAATTGTTTTTTATGAAAAGAAATCATAAAAATAATTTGAATAAATTTAGATATATATGGAAATTATAGCCTAGGTTCTTAAAAAATGTTATAAAAAATTTAGGTTTCCACTCCTTTACAGGTCTTATTTGGCAGATAATTGCATCTTTTTGTTTCTGCGCAGATGTTACCTCTTGGTGGGGGAAACCCATTTGTGCATATGAAGTGAATATACTCTGGAGCCTTCAAAGTACTTTAACTAGATTTAAGAATCTGACTTTGAGAGCTCAGAAACAAAATGCATTAGCTCCACCAAAAACTTAAAACTTATTTTAAACTTTATAGAAAGAAATATTTTTAAATTCTAACTTACTGAAAAGGGGCTCTGGTGGCACAGTGCCTAAGGCATTTGACTGCTAATCAGAAGGTTGGCAGTTCAAACGCACCAGCTGCTCCACAGAGGGAAGATGGGGGCAATCTACTTCTGTAAAGATTTACTTCATCAGAAACCCAGTGAGTTGGAATTCACTTGATGGTAGTGAGTTTAGTTTAAATTACTAAAAGAAATTTACATATCCATCTGTATAGGTATGAGTAACACCGGGTAACTAGTAACTGGTGCTCTATTTTAGGACAGGTCCACAGATTTTCCCTCATCTAAGCTCAGTGGAGGAGCTCTGGTAGGGTAGTGCCTAAGGCACCAGAAGGCTGGTGGTTCAAACCCACCAGCCACTCCTCGGAAGGAAGACTGGGCAAAACAAGGATACAGGTGATCTTCATGGAGATCAAATCATTCACATGGCCTTATTTTGTTTGCCAGCTTGAAAATGTTTTAGTCTCCTATCGTTTGATTTTGTAACTCTGGTGGTTCGGTGGTTAAGAGCTTGACTTCTAACCCAAAAGTCAGCTATTCTAATCCACAAGCTGCTCCACAGGAGAAAGATGTGGCAATTAGCTTCCTTAAAGATTACAGTTTTGACAAGCCTATAGGGCAGTTCTGCTCTGTTCTGTAAGGTTGCTCACTTGAATCGGAATCATCTCAATGACAAAAGATTAGGATGTTTGTTTTTTATGGTTTAATTAGACCCAACTTTAAAAATTTTATTATCTCATATTTTTGTTTATAAGCTTTATGAAATTTGGCCAGACTTCTTAAATTTCCTGAAACTTCAAGGAAGTCAGAACCTTTCTCTTTACAGAGGTACTCAAGGGTCTGAATAAAATGTAAACAGACAATGGAAATTCTAGGCAAAATAGCAAAATTAACTGCATAGTGTAGGTCTGCTATTGATCATATTATTTGTGATTACTTGTCTCCTACCATATTCAGCATAATACAAACACAGTATCACAGGAAGGAGGCTTTTATTAAACCTTAACTTTAACTTTGTGTAGATTTGGGCAGGAAACTGCCATCTTGGATGTTATTGGTAGCTTTTCTTTTTTTTTCCCCTTTCAAACAGCTTTTTTAATCCTTTAAGATAGGAAAACTGCCTATCTTGGTATAATCTGATCAAATCAGCTCCTTTTAAAAGCAGAGCATTTTCTCTGACTAATGTCTGAAGAAAAGTCAGATTTGAAGCATGAGGGGGATCTAATGTATGAGAAATTCTTTAGGATGTGGGGACGATGTGAGAAGGTACCAAACCAAAGCCCAAGCCCATTGCCATAGACTTGATTCTGCCTCACAGTGTTCCTGTAAGGGCACAGTGGGATTTCCAAGGCTATAAATCCTTACAGAAGCAAACTGCTACATCTTTTTCCTATAGAGCATCTGGTAGGTTTGAACTGCCAATCTTTGGTTTAGCAGCTTAGCTGTTTAAACACAGTACAACAAAGGTTTTTTTGTGAGAAGGAATAGGGGGAGCCTATTTTGAGAGGGACTGAGAGAAGCTCTAAGCTGAGAGAAATCAAAGAAACTAGGACCTAAGTCTTTCAATTGCAAGGAACTAAATTATTTGAACAAACTACGTGGGGATTGGAAGTGAATTTTTTTCACAGTCTCCAGATGGGGACTCAACCCAGCTGTGTAGTGTTGGCTTTGTGAGATGCTGAAAGGAGTACTCAGTCATGCCATATTAGATTTTTGTCCCATAGAACTGTCAACTAACAAATGGGTATCCTTTTAAGCCACTAAATTTGTGTTAAGTTGTTAGGTAGCTACAGGAAACTAATAATTTTGAGGATTATGTCTTAAACAATGGGTTAAAAATACAACTGGCAGAAGGATATAGTGATTAAGTTAGATTTTGTTTGACATTTTGAAATACTATGGAAGATCCGATTTTCCTTTTGAGTCAATGGCTTAGGTACTTTTTATTGAAAAATTAGGACTGTAGGTCTAAACAATGGAAGAAAATTATGACCTATCAGAAAAGGCCATTGAAAAGCATACTAGAAATGTTGTCTTTTTCCTAAAAACACTTTCAAGTGATAAATGAAGCATTTTTTTTTACTCCCATAATTCTCCTAGGGTAAGGAAATTATGAAGGAATTTCAGATTCTAAGTATAGGCAGTTGTTGTTGTTGTTATATGCCATTGAGTCGGACTAGACTCATAGCGACCCCTCCTTGGGTTTCCGAGGCAGTATCACTA
>NW_006922185.1:1555919-1562971 GCF_000298275.1 Orycteropus afer afer | reverse complement strand
GGGTTTGAACCACCAGCCTTCTGGTTAGCAGTCAAGTGCCTTAGGCACTACGCTACCAGATCTTCCAAGTATAGGCAGAGTCAATCAGAATTTGAGAATAAAGAATATTCATGTATCATTGTGGAAAAAGAAGTTTTAAGTGGACAATGTGGCTTTACCTGGATGAATGAATATCCAGTACTGTGAAATCCTGTAGCTTGAGGTGTGATGATAAAACAAACTATGGTGGATATACATAGTGGTACAAGTTATTTCATATTGTTTTGCTTCAGGGTCTGTTATTTATCCCATGTTGCCAATATTTCTTTCTGAAACTACTATTATTCAATCACTACAGAAAGGGAAAATTGCCCTCCCATACACGAATGTACCTTTATGCTAATTATTTGTATGCCATATATTGAATTTGTAGTGAAATGTTTAGATACGAATTTTTGAAGTAAACAACTAGGATGAATAATTCACACTTCAGAGAACAAAGAGCCATACTCTCTGATAATTATGGTTTATGAATATTCAAGTTTTTGAGAGAAATCTGACTCAGAATTTTTTGAATCTATGCATATAAAAACAAGTCATTAATTTAAATTTTGATATACTTCATAATATCAGTGTTGTAGCTCTGTAATTGGATTATAATAAATTCAGGTTATATGTTGTCAAAAATTGTGGAATCTTGAATTCTAGTTATTGTTACACTAGTGAGAACCACAGGTCACCATATAGTTCATAAAGAATTTGGAAATGCTACTCAGAAATATTCTAGAAACTTTAGATCTATATTAATTGTGCATGAACTATAAATTTTCCACCTCGTCTTCACCTCACATTTTTAAAATCTATGTGTTTTCTTCTTTCTTTTCATCACCCAAACTGTCAATTGTTATGCCTTTTGAAAATAAATTTATTCAGTAAATAATTATTGAGGATTTCTCTATGAATGTATACACACATGTAAATTTCTTTCTGAATCATTTGAGGGTAATTTACATAGAGATATCCCTAAAGACATCAGAGTGCCTTTTTTAACAATAGGGATATCATGTTATTTAAAATGTGTACAGTTATCAATTTTAGTAAATTTTACATTGATAACTTTTAACTGACCTATTGCTCATTTTGACAGTTTTCTTAATAATGTCCTTTATAGCATTTTCCCCTCCAGTACAGGATTCAATGTAGAATTTGATGTTGCATTTAGTTACATCTCTTTGGCCTCCTTTTATCTGGAATATTGTCATGGCATTTCTTTGCCTTTTGGAATAATGGCATTTTTGAAGAACACAGATCTTCTATCTTTTATTTATTTATTTATTAGAAGCATCTTCACTATGAGCAATGGTTTTGCTCAAAATTGGGTTTGTCTAATAGCATAGTACCTAAGGCACTTGACTGTTAACCAGAAGGCTGGCAGTTCAAACCCACCAGCCACTCCTCAGAAGGAAGGTTGGGCAATCTACTTCCGTAGTGATACTGCCTCAGAAACCCAAGGAAGGGTCGCTATGAGTTGGGGCCAACTCGACGGCACACAACAACAACAGCAACAATGCTACTAAGCCTCCACAGCACATAAACCAATTCTTGTGATAAATATCTTACTGATTTGTTTTTCTCATTGAACATTGACTGACAAAGATTTTGATAGTAGCAGTAGTACTTGAGGAACAGAATTTTAAGAATGACCGGGATCTAGGAGTTTCAGAATTGGTTCCTGATTAGATTTAAAGATACTAATGATTCTATTTCTAGTAGTGTTTTATTGGCTATGCAAAAGCATTCAACTATGTGGATCATAACAAATTATAGATAACATTGAGAAGAATGGGAATTCTAGAACACTTAATTGTGCTCATGAGGAACCTGTACATATACAGGAAGGTGTCTTTCAGACAGAATAAGGAGGTATTGCATGGTTTAAAATCAGGAAGGATGTGTGTCAGCGTTGTAGCCTTTCACCATACTTATTTAATATGTAGTCTGAGTAAATAATCTGGGAAGCTGGACTATATGAAGAAGAATGTGGCATCAAGATCGAAATAAGACTCATTAACAACCTGTGATATGCTGATGACACAACCTTGCTTGCTGAAAGTGGAGAAGACTTGAAGCACTTACTGATGAAGGTCACAGACTACAGTCTTCAGTATGGATTATACCTCAACATAAAGAAAACAAAAATCCTCATGACTGGACCAAAAAACAACATTATGATAAATGGAGAAAAGATTGAAGCTGTCAAAGATTTCATTTGGATCCACAATCAATACCCATGAAACAGCAGTCAAGAGATCAAATGACTTGCACTGGGAAAATCTTCTTCTGCAAAAGACCTCTTTAAAGTGTTGAAGAGCAAAGGTGTCACTTTGAAGACCAAGAAGCACATAACCCAAGCCATGGTATTTTCAATCGCCTCACATGCATTTAGTCTAAGGAAGACTAAAGAATTGATGCCTTTGAATTGTGTTCAGGAACAATACTGAAAATACCATGGACTGGCAGAAGAATGAACAAATCCGCTCTGTCCTGGAAGAACTGCAACTGGAATGCTACTTGGAAGCGAGAATTGTCAGACTTCATCTCACCTACTTTGGTCATGTTGTCAGAAGGACCAGTCCCTGGAGAAGGATATCATGCTTAGGAAAGTGGAGGGTCAGAGAAAAAAGGGAAAATCTTCAATGAGATGGATTGACATAAGTGACTGCAAATGGGCTCAAGTATAGCAAGGATTGTGAGAATGGTATAGGACTGGACAGTGTTTCATTCTGTTGTACAGAGTTGCTATGAGTCAGAATTAGGAGGCACTTAACAACAAAAACATCAGTGTACAGTGTTTCATATATATCCAAAATATCAACCTTTACTGATTTAGCTCATTAGATCTTTTATAGTCTTAGTTTTTGTCCAATTGACTTGTCTGACATTAAGAAAGATACGTTAAATTCTCCTGTTATTACTCTTTTTATACATTTCTTTTTGCATCATTTATATTTTTTGTAGGTGGTTAGTATACTGTGTATAGATAAATAAGTGTTATAGTTTTTTATGTAGGATGTGGCTTTTAATGTTATAAAGTGTCCTTTTTTTGCCTCATTTAATGCCTTTTTGCTCTGAAATTTACTTTGTTCAGTATCATAATTGCAGCTTCTTATTCCTTAGCTTCAATTTGCCTGGTAAATACTTGTTCATTCCTTTATTTTTCGCCTTTTTGAATCATTGCATTTTGAGTATGTCTCTTGTATATATCAGTGTTGTATTTTGTTTATAAGCCAGTTTGGAAATATTTTTATTTTAATAAGCACATTAAGCCTATTCACATTTATTCATATCACTGTTGTATATGGTCTTAATTTTGTCTAATTTTCTTATGCTGAAATTATTGTGTGTATTATATTTACTGTGTCTAGTTCTGTATCTGGTGTGGTTTCTTTGCTTTTTGTTATTTTAAATATTATTTTGGTATTTAAGAAGGTTTATATTTTTATTATAGTGGTAAATTTTAGATTAATACATTTTTTCAATGTTTTTCTTTATTTTAAATCTTATTTATTTTGTTGTTGAGTGTACACACAGCAAAACATACACTAGTTTAACAGTTTCTACATGTACAGTTCAGTGACATTTATTATATTCTTTGAGTTGTACCACCATTGTTACCTTCCTTTTCTTAATTGTCTCTTCTCCCTTAACATAAACTCACTGGCTCCTTGTTGGCCATTTGCATTTCTTTGATGAGGTATCTATTCAAGTATTTTGCCCATTCTTGATTGAATTGTCATTTTTGTTGTTCTCTTGTAGAAATTATTTATATATTCTGTTATTAAACCCTTATTAGATATATAGTTCCCCAATTATCTCTCCTACTCTGCAGGTTGTCCCTTCACTTTGTTGATAAAGTCCTTTGATGAACAAAAGTTTTTAAGTTTGATGAAGTCCCTATTTATCTATGTTTATCTATCTATTTATCTATGTCTTTTGTTGCTCATGTTTTTGGTGTCATATCTAAAAATCCAGTTTCTGAAGCATTACTTCTGTTTTTTTTTTTCAAGTGTTCTGTGGTTTTAATTCTTACATATAGGTCTTTTATCTATTATGAGTTAATTTTCATATATGGTGTGAGGTATGGGTCCAGCTTCATTCTTTGGAGTATCAAAATCCAGTTGTCCTAGCACCATTTATTAAAGAGACTATTATTTCCCCATTGGGTGAACTTAGCACCTTTCTCAAAAACCAAGTGATCATAGATGTATGAGTTTATTTCTAGACTATCAATTGTAATGCCCTATGTCTATGTCTATCATTATACCAGTACTAGACTGTTTTGATTACTGTAGTGTTATAATACGTTTTGTGATTTGGGAAGTGTGTTGTACTTTGTTCTTTTTCAAGATTGCTTTGGCTATTTGAGAACTCTGCAGTTCTGTATAAATTTGGACATTGTTTTTTCCATTTCTGTAAAGAAAGCTTTTGAAATTTTGATGGTAATTGTGTTGAATATATAGATGGCTTTAGGTAGTGTTGACATATTAATAATATTAAATCTTTCATCCATGAAGATAGAATATCCCTCCATTTATTTATGTTTTCCTTTATTTCAGTAACATTTCATAGTTTTCAGTGTACAAGTCTTTTACTTCCTTGCTTAAATTTATTCCTAAGTATCTTGTTCTTTTATCTGGTATTGTTGATGGATTTTTTCCCCCATAATTTCCTTTCCTGATTGCTCATTGCTGATGATTGATTTGTGTGTGTGTGTATGTGTGTGTGTGTTAACTTGTATCCTTCCACCTTGCTGAATTTGTTAATTAGCTCTAGTAGCCTCTTATGGATTCTTTGGGTCTTCTATATGTAGGATCTTTTCATCTGCAAAAATGGGTAGTTTTACTTCTTCTTCTTTTTTTTTTTTCTGAATTTGAATACCCTATATTTCTTTTTCTTGCCTAATTGCTCTGGTTAGAAGTTCCAGTACAATAATGAGTAGCAGTGGAGAGACTGGGCATCCTTGTCTTATTCTAATCTTAAGGGGAAAGCACCCAGTCTTTCTCCATTGAGTATTATATTACCTGTGGGTTTTTCATAAATGCTTTTTATTAAATTGAGGGATTTCCCTTCTATTAGTTTTTTGAGTGTTTTTATCATAAAAGTGGGTGTTGGGTTTTGGCAACTGTCTTTTATACATCTATTGAGATGGTCATGTGGTTCTTTTCCTTTGTTCTATTAACACGATATATTGGTTGCTTTTCTAAGGTTGAACCGTCTTTGCATTCCTGGCAATGTTTGATCATGATATATAATCATTTCAATATACTCTGGATTTGATTTTCTAGTATTTTGTTGAGAATTTTTGCATCTATACTCATAAAAGATATTGGTCTGTAGTTTTCGGTGTTTGTGTGGTATTTGTGTTTGGTTTTAATATCAAAGTAATGCTACCCCCATAGAATGAATTAAGAAATGTTCTCTATTGATAGTTTTTATAATACCCTCAATTCCCTTTTTTCTTACTTAACTTCTCACTATCTGTCAGTTCTATACAGCATCCTTTCATTCCCATTTACAACAGTCAATAATCTTACTCTACTTTTTTTCTTCTTTCTCTCTGCTCATTTTAGATGCATTTTCCTACTTAGCTACAACATAGATAGATAGCTGGTGTTGAGTTGACTGTGACTCATGGTGACCCAAGTACAACAGAATGAAATGTTGCCTGGTCATACATCATCTTCACAACTGCTAGCATGCTCATGTCTATCATTGCATCATTGTGCCAATCCATCTTTCCGAAGGTCTTCTTCATTCTCATTGGCCCTTTATTCACCCATATGGATGGTCCAAAGAAGCAAGTTGGACAATGTTCTGATCCATAAGGTTTTCATTCGCTAATTTTTGCAAGTGATTGACAGGCCTTTCTTTGTAGTCTGTCTTAGTCTGGAAGTTCCATTGAAACCTGCTTCTATGGGTGACTCTGCTGGTATTTGAAACATAAGTGGCATAACTTCCAGCATCATAGCAACATGTAAACCACCACATTATAGTAAATTGACAGATGAGTCATACTTACATATTCTTCAATTCATGATCTTACTGTTTTATAGTTCCTAGCTCTTAAAATTAAACTATAAAGTGTTCATCAAAGGTTCTTTTGCAAAATATTTGGAGTCATGTTTTGGTTGGATGAAGGTCATCCTCTTGTAGATTCCTCTGGAAGTGATCATGTACTGCTTGAGGTCTGGGAAATTCAAAACTGTTTGTATGGCCTACTACTTTTAAAGAAGCTTTGCTGGATAAATACACTTCATTTTCTTTCCTTTAGTTTCTCGAAAATTACACTTTACTGTTGCTTTCTCTCTATACTGTTTTTATAAATCTGATATAGTTTGCTTTTGTAAGTTGCTTCTTTTTTCTTTCTTGGCCTGAAGATCTAGACAATTTTCACTTTATCTCTTAAGTTTAATACCAAAAACAAAACCAAACTCACTGCCATCAAATCAATTCTGACTGATGGTGACCCCCATTGGGTTTCCAAGGTGGTAAATCTTTATGGAAATAGATTGCACCATCTTCCTTCCAAACAGCAGCTGGTGGGTTTGAACCACCTATGTTCTGGTTAGCAGTCAACTGCCTTAAGCACCGTACCAACAGAGCTCCTTTTAAGTTTAATAATTTTATTATAATATATCTTGCTACCCAATGAGCCCATTCAATGAGCAGATGTAGGTCTTCTTTTATTTCTGGAAATTTTTATTGGATTTCAAGTTTTAAATATTACTTCTGTTGTTTGGAATTTCTTCTTTACGAACACCTATTGTAAATTTCTGTAATACCTTATCAAACACCTATTAGTTCAACTTCCTTTATCTGTCATTACTTTCCAACCCCTTTGCTCTAACCCTTTTCTTTCTTTTTTCATTGTTCTTTTTCTGCTTCACTTAATGTCTTTCATTAAGTTTTATTTGAGTTTATCTTCTTGTAAGTACCTTGCTACGCCCATGCTTACCTTGCTCCCAGAGACCCGGTCCCTCTCAGGAGGGTAACAAGGGAAAGTGCTCAGTGCA
>NW_006922185.1:1547840-1551759 GCF_000298275.1 Orycteropus afer afer | reverse complement strand
GGGCAGTGTTTCGTTCTGCTGTGCATGGGGTCGCTATGAGTCGGAAACGACTCGACGGCACTTAACAACAACAACAACAAGTACCTTGCAATTTAATCTTCATTTTTTAAAATGTATTTTTCTATGAGGTGCATGATATTTCTGCTTTTGTGTTTATTTCTGTTCTTTTTTTTTATATCTATTGTTTAAGTCCTTTTATTGTATCCCCAAATGCTTCTTTAAGAATATGTAATTTAATTTGAAGTTTTGTACTACAGTTCTTTTTTTGTTTTTCAGTTTTGTGTTTAGATTTTTGGTCAAGCTTTTACATCAACAGAAAAGGTTTTATGCACTGTTTCTGACATGTTGCAGTTGATTTATATGTCATCTGCTTTTCAACTATTCCTACTCATTTTATGGACAGGATTTCTAGTTTAAATGTGCCTTCTTCTGTGCAGTTTATTTTATGGACAGTGTTGAGTAAAGGGAGAATGGGCATTCATTTCTGCAGTATTCTTAATTTGTCTCATGTTTCCTCCTTTTCTTCACTGGCTCATCTCCAGGGAGTTTACATGTGATTCTTCCCAGAAAAAAATAGTTCTTCTAAGATGCTACTTAGGGTCCCTTTCTCATACCCAGGACTGTGAACTATGAAGTTTCAGCCTGTATTCTGTATTTTCTCATTTATTGTTGCAATTTGTTTTTCTGGAGGTATTTTTCTCTGTCTTTTTTTCTTCCTTTCTTTCTCTTTCTTTTCTTCTTTCCTTTGTATCTCCTTTTCTCTGTTCTTTCTTCCTCTTTCTCTCTCTCTCTCCTTCCTTCCTTCCTCTCTCCCTTCTTTCCTTCCTTCCTATTTATAAATTCCTGCTGCCATTTTACACAGAATCTTTTAAGGCCCCCTTCCTTGAGCTTCATGCCTAGAGGCTTGCTGTGGCAGAAGTGCTGGCTTTCCTTTTTTTTTTCTCTCTTTTTCTTCTTACAGAAGAATGTTACATTGTTCTCTGACTCCTAGGAATGCTGAAAAGATGAGTCGTGTGTGGTTTTATTCATACTCCTTGTTGTTGACATGATGTTTTGGGAAGAAGATGATGAGAGGGACATTAAAAATCAATCTTTTGCCATTTTTCTCCTGATCTGAAATTCCCTATGTATCTTCTATCTTTTATCTAATTGCTTTAAACATTTTCCTTCTGCTTTATTTTATTACCTTACATCTTTCCTGAATGCTAATAATTTTATTTTTAACAAGTCTATTTACATTCTTGCTTTTTCTCATACTGTAATTAAGTCTCTGATGTTTTAATATTCAAACTTGCTTTCTTGAATCTACAATTTTTGATTTCATCTTATTCTTTTACTATATCATCTATCTAGAATTTAAGTTTTTGTGTTTTATTAAGTTTGTATTCTTAAATTCTTCTATAGCTTAAAGCATTTGTAGGTTTTCTTCTGTTCCTAGGGTAATATTTTCTTCTAGAATACGTTCTTCTTTGTCCTTCACTTTTACTATCTTTCTCTCTTCCTTGCTCCTTTGTTTATTTTCCTTTCATTTGTTTACCTAGTTCCTGTGCATTTATTATCATCTTGTTAACATTATAATTGGCAGCTCTCTCTAGACATTTACTTTTCAATGACACAGTGTAGGTGAATACTTTTTGGTATTCTCTGGTTGTTCTAGGGCTGGTTTGTCTTTCTGAGTATGCTAGATGTTGTTCATTGGTAGTCAACACCATCTCAAAGATGTTAAACTCTCTTGGGGTCATCCCAATAGCTTGAAATCTGAAAATTGTATTTCCCATGTTTCTCTGACAGTTTTGACCTACATTTCACCAATTAAAAGCAGCTGAGTGATATTTGGAAGGTGAAAAGAAAGGGAAGCCATTATTCTTCTCTTGCAGCAGCAGACTGATCCTTCCAGTAGATGGTGGTAATGATGTTTACAGTGACTTCTGGATAAATTCCTGTGAATCACATTCTTTGATATTAAAAATAGCTAGCTCTGGTAGCATAGAGGCTAAGGCACTTGACTGCTCACCAGATGGCTGGCGGTTCAAACCCATCAGCCACTCCTCGGAAGGAAGGTTGGGCAATCCTACTTCCGTAGTGATACTGCCTCGGAAACCCAAGGAGGGGTCGCTATGAGTCAGGGCTGACTCGACGGCACATAACAACAACAACAACAACAAAATACCTAGAGTATTTTTCATTTTCCTGACTGATATACTTAGTCTCTTTTGAGGGCTGAGCTTTCCGTCCATTTTTCTGAAGCCCATGATGTAAGAATATGGTATGAAGATCTCAGGTAATAATAAATGCCATCTTTGCTAAGCAACTTGGACTCGATCTCTTCTGAGGATCCACTAAATAATCTAAGCTTGGGTCATTACTTTTAGAAAGGAGTGTACACTACTCTCATGAACATCAGTCATACTGATAAATGTCTGATTAAGCCTAGGATTAGGAGCTCTGGTGGTGTATTGCAAAAGGCATTTGACTGCTAACCAGAGGACTGGAGGTTCAAACCCACCAGCCACTCTCAAGAAGGAAGACTGGACAATCTACTTCTGTAGTGATACCACTTAGACACCCAAGGAGGGGTTGCTATGAGTCAGATCCGACTGCATGGCAGTGGTTGTGTTTTTTGTTTTTAGGATTACTGGGTATAATGAAAATGTAAAAGGTTTTAAGATAACAGATTAATAAATTTGGTGTTAATAAAAATTAGGAAAAGTTAGAGCTAACCTTGAACTGTTTGAAGAAGAATTCAGAAAGTGTTATTCCCTGTATGGCTTTCTTTGGCTTCATTATCCAAGTCAATGTTGGACTAAGGCTCTGATTCAATTTTGGAAAATTCTGAGCCCTTTACTGGCTGTCTCTTTAGCTGACTTTGATTCCTGGGAAAATAAGATCAGTTTAAAGTTAATAGAATAATAAGATTTATCTGAAATTTCTAAGTCAACCCTTGGAATAAGTTTAATAAAAAAATAAGTTTAAAAATAAATTGAAATTAATATGGTTCATCTAGGTCCCTCAGATGATGCCATGATCAAGAGAAACTTAGTCAACAGCATTGCAAGAGTTAGGTTTCAACCTGGCAATCAAACTCACAATATTTGATCAACTTTAATCTAATGTTATACTTAGTTAGCATTATAGATAAATACAGCAGAATATACAGCCCATACAGCATATTCATCTTATGTGCAGGCATAGTAGCTACTAAGTACTCTGCTTTTTAACCTCCTCACCCATATGAGTGGGAGTTCTGGTGGTGTAGTGCCTAAGGCATTTGACTGCTAACCAGAAGGCTGAGAGTTCAAACCCACCAGCCACTACTTGGAAGGAAGATGGGGCAATCGACTTCATAGTGACACTGCCTTGGGAACCCAAAGAGGTGTCGCTATGAGTCAGATCTGACTTGATAGCAGTGAGTTTGATTTTGGATTGGTGCACCCATATGAGGCATATGTACCTGCTGCAAATGAGAACCAAAGTGTGTGTATCACTGACAGAGAAAACTTGAAGCTAGGTCTACTGCTGTTGTTGTTATGTGCTGTCAAGTTGACTCGTAGCGACCCCTTCTTGGATTTGCAAGGTGGTATCACTGTTGTTGTTGTTAGGTGTCGTTGAGTCGTCTCCAACTCATAGCGATCCTAGGCATAGCAGAACAAAATACTGCCCGATCCCGTGTCAGCTCCACGATCCCTGTAATACTTGAGCCCATCATCACAGCCACCGTGTCAATCCATCTCGTTGAAGGACTCCCCCTCTTTCGTCGACCCTCCACCTTACCAAGCATGACATCCTTCTCCAGGGAATGGTCCCTTCTGACAACATGACCGAAATAAATGAGATGAAGACTGGCCATTCTCACTTCCAAGGAGCACTTTGGATGCACTTCCTCCAGGAAAGATCTGTTAGTTCTTTTAGCAGTCCATGG
>NW_006922185.1:1543546-1547352 GCF_000298275.1 Orycteropus afer afer | reverse complement strand
GCAGTAATGTATCAGACAATGTTTCTTTGCTATTCATAAGGTTTTCCCTGGCCAATTCTTTGAGAAGTGGATGACCTCTTCCTTCTTCCTAGTCTGTCTCAGTCTGTAAGCTGGGCTGATACCTGTGCACCATGTGTATCCTGCTGGGTTTGAAACACCTGTGGCTCAGCCTCAAAACTCACATCAACACGTCACCACGATAGGACAAACCGACAGACAGGTTTGTCTCCCTGTTGGAAACCTCTCGTACCACTCTTACCTGGGTCCCTGCAGCTGACTCCTCTTCTGTCCGGATTCCTGGGTGTTTTAATCCCCTTTCTCCCGCTCTCCCACCCTGCTGCTTTGGACATTCCTGTTGTTGTTGTTATGTGCCACCGAGTCGGACTCGACTCATAGCGACCCATCCTTGGGTTTCTGAGGTAGTATCACTATGGAAGTAGATTGCCCCATCTTCCTTCCGAGAAGTGGCTGATGGGTTTGAACCGCCAGCCTTCTGGTTAGCAGTCAAGTGCCTTAGACACTATGCTACCAGAGCTCCTGAGTTCCCTTTAATCCCCTCTCTCCCACTCTTTGGCCTTGCTGCTTTGGGTGTGCCTGAGTTTCCTCTCCTCACCTGGATACCTGTGGCTGACTGCTCCTCTAGTGGTGGTATTACTACAGAAGTAGATTGCTCAACCTTCCTTCTGAGTAGTGGCTGGTGGGTTTGAATCACCAGCCTTTTGGGTAGCAGTCAAATGCCTTAGGCACTATACTACCAGAGCTCCTAGGTCTACCACTATTTTTATATTATCCTGTTAGATAGGCTTAAGGCCCATCTACCAACTCATAGTTCCTTGAATCCAAGTGCAATTCAGTAGTTAAAAAGGAAAAGAAAATAAGCAAATAAAGCAAACACAACCTTCCATAAATTATATATATTCTTAACTCTATCGTTTTCAAAGAAGTTTTATTTTGAGAGGACAGACTCTGAAGTCGTTTTCTCAGTAATGCTGAGTCAACTGAGGTCTAATGTTAATCTTTTCCAAGATTTAGATTGGTTATTCCAGAAAACTAATGTAGATTTTAGTCTGAAGTTTGAATCAGGACCTAAACAAAGCTAGGTAGCAATATGGGATGCACTTTGTCCTATCTGTCATCTACTCAGAACCCTATGACTAGGGAGAATCTAGCATACTCTCAAAATGAACCAAGGCAGCACCACAGTGGGAAAATTACTTGAGCTGTATCATTGTTTTGGTTACTTAGTGTCACTCTGACAGAAATATACCACCAATGGGACGGCCTTAACAAACAGGAGTTTATTCTCTTACAGTCCAGGAGGCTAGAAGTCTCAGTTCAAAGTGTCAGGCTCTAGGGGCTGTGTGAAAGCCCCTCAGCCTGGGGCTTCAGCTCTGCCTCTTGCTCCTGGCCCACTGAAGCTAGAGGCATCTCTTCACTCAGGCAGCTACTGGCTGCTGAGGCTAAAAAGCCCAAGGTTGACAAATAAAGTGGCACAGTCCTGATGTTACCAAACCACACGGCAGGTCATTAATTCAAGTCCATTGTACATCCCAAGGTCAGCCGAGCATGGCAGGATGCTGAACAATGACATGGCTACATGCAGGATCCAAGCGTGCCATAAGCTAGAGACCATTCCCCAAGATGCTGCTTATATACAGGAAGCAGACAACATCCCAAAGGCAGCTACTCAGCTGCTTGTGGTAGAGCCCACCATGGAGTTGATTGCCAGTCTCATCATGGGGAATAACTATCACCAGCTGCCCAGCCACTCAACCAGGCCCAGCCAAGCTGACATACAAATTTAACTACCACAACTGTTCTACAGTTTGTTATTCACAAGTGGGTAAATCTAGATTGATCACATGCAAATGAAAATAACTTGAACTGGTTTTGTTTCAGAATGAGAGGAAGTCCACTTGTAATTGATAAACACAGAATTTTGTTGTGCTTTGTTTCTGGCGCCTCACCAAAATAGCAACATTTTAAAAAAATACTCTGCTTGGCTCTTTCACACCACATGGAGTTGATGAATTAATCAGAAGAAATATTTTTGAGCTCTTTCCTGGTCCTTTACCCTATGCCTGACCAAACTCCTTGCTGATTCTTCATTAGAGTTGATGAGTCCAAGGTGGAAAGGTCCTCCTCTTTTTCTTCCTGAGAGAATTTCATTTCAGTCACCTCACACTTTCAATCACTACTAATAGCTATTTTGGCACAAATTCAGAGTAGGTTCAATTTAGGAGGAAACATTTTACATTAACTGGATTATTTTAAATTGCCATTGCTGCAATGTTGATCCAGGACAAAATGGATGAAGCTGAAAAGACAGCTTGTTCTCCTTAAAGCCTGCAAGGAATTGGTTCCTGTAGCTCTAAGCCATGTTGAGTCCTGTTTAGCTATCCACTGGATATTGTGCTTTGGAGGCTTATTCAGGCAGTGGAAATGACATCAGCGATGTCTTTGCTTTGTGGCAAGTATAATGCTCTGCTAGTGATTGATTTTGGAGATTGAAATGAAGAAAGAAAAAGCCGTAAAATATGTTTTGAGGAGCACTCCTGGATATAACATTAAACTTAACTGCTTTGTTGCTGGTTTTCCCTTTAGGACAGAAGAGTTGCTGTGATTGGTGAACATTAAAAAGACTGAGGAAATATGTCAGTTGAGTTTGAGGCTTCCTAGATTACTTAATTTGAGGTGCTGTCCTTTTCCCACTGCCAGACACCTGACTGAAATGGACATACCTGGGATTGACAGGGGTCAGGTTGATTCTGGTTGAGTTGATGGCATGGAGCACAAAAACACTCTGAAACAACCCCAGAGATAGGTCCTTTGGCTAGAAGCAGTATAACATAATAGTTAAAAGTTTCAATTTTGGCAATCTCTCTTCAAATCTGGGATCTACTAGTTGTTTATATTTGAGCAAATTACTCAGTATTTCTGAGGCTCAATTTCTTCAATTAGCGAAATGTGTAAAATATCAATCTGATAAGACTACTTTGAAGATGAAATGTAACTCTCTGTTGGTGTGTATGCGTGTGTGTGTTTGCATGTTTTATGTGTATATATCATCTAGTCATAACCCTGTGACTAGGGAGACTCTAGGATTCTCCAAGGATGAAACAATGCATCCTCATTGTGAGAAAAATACAGTTTCTGGCATGTACTTAAACATTCAGTAAATGGTAGTTAATATTATTTTCTGACTGGGATACTTTCTGAAATATCCCATCTTCCTCCAGGACTACTTCAGTACCATAATAGACTCCTGTCATTTTTACTGACAAAATCTTTAATAAAAGTCATGATCTTTGGGTAAAGGAGATCCTTGATGAGGGCAGTGGATCTTTCCATGTCATAAGACCATTGGTTCGGACTTCTGGTGTATCCCCTCCTAGTGACTATTTGAACTATTGTCTATTGTGACACACCAAGCAGACAAAGAAAAGGAGCATTCAGACTTTGAGATCTTAAAATAAATAAGACAAAATAAATTATAAAAAACAAAACTCACTCCTGTGGAGTTGATTCCGACTCATAGTGACCCCTCCCTAGGTTTCTGAGTTTCTGAGACAGCATCTCTATGGAAGTAGTTTGCCCAGTCTTCCTTCCAGGGAGTGGCTGGTAGGTTTGAACTGCCAGTCTTCTGGGTAGCAGTCAAATGCCTTAAAAACAAACAAACAAAAAAACCTTACTGCCTTCAAGTTGGATCAGACTCACAGCGACCCCTCCTTGGGTTCCCAAGGCAGTAACACTACAGAAGTAGATTGCCTAACTTTCCTTCCTAGGAGTGGCTGGTGGATTTGAAC
>NW_006922185.1:1524933-1543411 GCF_000298275.1 Orycteropus afer afer | reverse complement strand
GGATTGCCCAACCTTCCTTCCGAGGAGTGGCTGGTGGGTTTGAACCGCCAGCCGTCTGGTTAGCAGGCAAGTGTCTTAGCCACTATGCTACCAGAGCTTCCTTAATACTTCATTGTGGCTAATTTTATTTAATCTAATCCTTTCTCCAAAACATGGAGAAATGAGTCAACAGGAAATAAATTTGGAAGGGGTTGGAGAGGTAACATAAACTCTAAGTGGCTTTGGAAGACTATATACAAAGACTGATTTTTACTACTGGGTTTGATGTCTGGAAAATGGATAATGGCCACTAGGGGGTGCAAGCTCCATGTTAGACTGCATTTCAGATAGAGAAACCACTTCTGAGTACTAATCATTTCCACCCCTCCCACATATCATTCCTGTAACAGGAAATATTAGGCTTACACTTCTGAACTCTAAAGACAAGCTGATGTTCAAAGCAAGCAATTTGGGGAACCCCCAGCTCCTCCTTTTCCTAATGCCTTTACTTTTCCTGCTCCTTTATTTTCACTTTGCTTTTTGAACTCTAATTTTTAACTTCATCTCTAGTTTTTCCTGATTTGGTATGTTCAGGTGTTCTCCTAAGAGCCTGAGCTTTCTCCCACAAGCTTAAGTTTGGTTCATCTATTTGTCTAAAGGAGTCTTCTGCCCTGGCTGGAAACGTTCCATTCTAACCCGTAAGAACCAACCCAACTCCAACCCTTTGATTGTTTACCCTATTACCCTTTTGTAAAAATAATGTTTAATTATCTTCTCTCTATATGATTTGAATAAAAATTAAGATTTTAAGAATCTTTGGTAAGAATAGTTCCTTATTAATGAACACAGCAATTATCAATCTCTAATGCACTAAATGTTAACTTTTCTTTCCCTTGAAAGCTTTAATATTCTTTTATTTAAAGTAAATGCAGCATCCCATACCCTTTGGGTACAAAACTTCCTTCTATGAACTTGGACAAGTCTCTACGTCTCAGTTTTCATCATCAGGACTTACACATTGCCTCCTATTGTTATTTCTATTTCCCTAAATTTATTTTCCTCAAATTGCAATGAAAATTCTCAGAAGCTCTGTGCATCAGAAGTCTTAACATTTGGTCCTCTCCGGTTTACTTTACAGAGGGGGAGTAGAACACACTGTAGCCATCTGTGTGTTCATTTTGATTCTTAGAAGGAAGAGGCAAGGGAATGAAACATTATCAGTCTTCAAGCATTGTGTTAGGCACAGATATCAACACCTGTAATTCCAAAGAACTCAGTGAATATAGGCCTTGATTTCCTAATTTTATAAAAGGTAAAGAGTTCCTGGGTGGCACAGATGGTTAGTCAGGTGACTACTAACTGATACATTGGCAGTTTGAACCCATTCAGAGGCACCTCAGAAGAAAGGGTTGGTGATCTGTTCCCAAAATGTCACAGCCTTGAGAATGCCACACATTTCTACTCTGAGACATATGGGTTGCCATAAGTCAGGATCAAGTCCATGGCAACTGGTTTTTTGCTTGTTTGTTTATTTATAAATGGTAAGACCAAGGTAAAGTCAGGTTTTAGTCTCAGGCCTTTTGTATTTCAGAATCCAAACTTGTTCTACTGCCCATAATCTTGTGATTTTTTGCTACTATTTTGATTTCTAACCAAAGGAAAAGACAAATAAGACAGAGCATAATTGTTGTCTTGTATCTTTAGTGTTGTTTTTCTTCTGGTTAGAGACTTTCTGACAGTTCCATTACTGTGGTGGACATTTTTAGCTCATTTAGTCTAAATTAGTGACTTTGGTCTAAATACTCAATTATTACTTTTAAGGAGTAGTTTTAAACATTTTAATTACTTTATTTTAATTTTAGTTTCATTTCTTTTTAATTTAGGTTGATATTTCAGTAGTTTATACAACTTTCTTGAATCCTCTATTATCAAACATTCTTTCTTAAAGAGACCAAATCATTTGTTAAGTATTTCCCTACAGAAGTAGGAATACATTCAAATGAGATGCCATTGTACAGGTCAGTGGCCAGGGGGCTCACACAAAAGTTGCTAAAGTAAATTAAATATTTTGTTTTTTTAATTGAGTTTGGTTCTGAATTTGAACTGAATTAATAATGAAATAATTTTAGTTTTGGGATATAATTGATATAAATTGGTAATAATGCTTTGTTGTTGTTAGGTGACAGTTGTTAGGTGATTCCGACTAATAGTAGCCCCATCTGACAAACAACTGCCCCATAGGGTTTTCTTGGCTGTATTTTATGGAAGCAGATCACCTATAGGAACCACTGGCTGGATTTGGACTACGTTGAGGTTAGCAGCCAAAGTGCTCAACCATTGTGCCACCAGAGTTCCTTAATTGATAAATTGGTGATAATACTTAGATGTATGATTTTATTATGGTAAGTCAAAGGAAACTTTCCTTTTCCAGGTTTCATATGTCTGATTTTTGAACCCATAAGAATAAGAAGCCCACTGCTATAACATGCCTATATTCATTTTTTAACGACTCAGTGTTTCCTCAATTGCAAGTATGTTTGCTTTAATTTTGTGGCATAGTACCTAAGGCACTTGACTGCTAACCAGAAGGCTGGCATTTCAAACCCACCAGCCACTCCTTGGAAGGTATACTGGGCAATCTATTTCTGTAGCGATACTGCCTTACAAACCCAAGGAGAGGTCACTATGAGTTGGATTTGACTTGATAGCAGTGAGTTATCTAATGTCAATTTAGAAAGTAGACATTGCCATAATGTCTCTGTTTGCTCTCGGTAAGTTTTTATCCCACTGAAGAAAAATGATAGGTATTTTTTGATGCAACTAACTCTAACGGAACACAGTAATCTTACAGTAATTGTTTTGTGTTGCCTTTTTATAGTGGGAACTTGAAGCCATGAACAACATACCTGTGTGATAATTGAAAAGCCATGTTAATGGTCTTCTTTTGTTTTGTTTTCTTGATAGAAAGTCCATTAAATCAAGAGTCTAGATTCAAATACAATCTAGAGATGTCAGTAATGCATACACATAAAGATTTAATCCACTTAAAATCTGAATAAAGCATGTCTTGAGTGAGAGAATGGTTTTATTTTCCCTTGACAAGGTCATTGGAAAGCAGTGTGTAGAAATGAGAGGCACTGGTTTTTGGTTGGGAGAAATCCGAATTTGTATCCCAGTTCTGCCTTTTGGGCAAGTTACTATTTCTCTGAGCTTCTCTTTCCCAAACTGTAATAGGGAATGATATTTGGCTTAGAAGTGTTTAATAGAAATAATCAAGGTAAAGTGTGGAACTCTGTTTCTGGCTTTTAGTAAGTGTTCATTAAGTGTTATGTCTTTGCTAAATTTATCTTATGAGCTAGACTAAATTCCTGACCTCTAGGCTCACTCTTTACTTTATCTTCCTGGTATTATGAGGAGTTTCTTATCTGCTTGGTGAGTTTAGGAAAAGGGCATGCTTCCCTCAGCTCCCACTTCTTTCCTTTCTTTGGGTCTAACTGCTTGCATAGAGGGTCAGTCTACAAACCTACATTTCCTGCACTTTGAGACATGTGTTTAATTCAACCCATTGTAGTTGCACATTCTAACTGTGATCAGTAATTAATCCAGTTCTTTAACCTTCTCTACCTAATACCTATATATGCCTTTTAATTGATTCAAAACATAGCAGAAAATAAGGTGTATAATTGGGTCTTTTTAAACACCATCATATGTAAATGGTGGGACTGGTTTATTATACTTCAATTAATGTAATCAAATTGACTATCTTGGGAGAACACTGGTCAAATGATATTTGCACAGTGATAAGAAAGACACCAGAAAATTTTCAGAAAGTGTTTCGTTCATGGTAAAGTAGGGCCTGAAATTTTATCCTCAAAGTTTTTTTCTCTTAGATTCAATGCCTATAGTCCTGTTTAAGAATTGTAAGTATGATGAAAAGGGATAAAATCTTAAATTACACAGTTTCCCAAGCATCATAAATATCCCCTTTTCCTACTGGGAACAGTGGAAGGAACTAGGTGCTGGAAGAGGGAGTGCTTGTGGAAGGTGTAGGGACAGACAAAAGAGGGGGTGTCGGGATCCTGAAGCTATTATGGATTGCATCACTATTCCATATAAGTAAAGGAACCAGGAATTGCCCCTGGTCAGTCTAAAAGAATCTTGTCTACCACTCACAGTGACCCCTCCTTGGGTTTCCGAGGTAGTATCTATACGGAAGTAGATTGCTCAGTCTTCCTTCCAAGGACTGGATTTGAACTGTCAGCCTTTTGGTAAGCAGTCAAATGCCTTAGGCACTATGCTACTAGAGTTCCCTATAAGAAAATAGGTACAGAATAATGTTAGTAGAATGAATGAATGAAGATTTTTATAGATCTGCTCAGTGGAAATGCTATTAAATTATGAAGGCTTGGAATGATGCTATCATTTTACGTTGTCCTGTTGCATATGAAAAGAAAAAGTGGCCCGTGCTTATAATGTTTTGTTGTGATATGTTTACATGGCTTTCTTATAACAGCTATAAATGAAATGAAAAACTTGAACTAAATAGGTCTTTAAGGTGACTGTAGATTTGCAATAATAATGATAGTAAAGTACCTCATTATATTTCGAATATTTATTTCCACTAGTAAAATTCAATGTATCCAATATAAGAACCTTAAATCATGGAATAAAGAGCTTTGTCCAATGACAATTTTATATCTCTATAAATTTAATGTTAAAAGTGATCTTACTTCTGTAAGGACCGATACTTGTCCACAGGTAATAATCTCATGAGGTTTATTTCATCATTAAAACCCATATTTAATGCATAGGTTTTTTTTTTTTTTTTGAATGATGCCCTTATCTTATATGAACTTGCAGCCAGTGTGACTAAATTGTAAGTTCCAAACCACTGAAGCAAGGCTCTTTTAACAAGATGATCTGTCATCTCATCAGTATTGTTTTGACACTTACAGACAGTGATACCATCAAGTCTAGCATCAAAATGTTCTATTTTGATCCCAAAATGAATTCTTATATTTGTTATCCATAAAAATGAAATGTTAAGAAGGCAACACTTCAATCAAAATTTTTAAAGTGTGCAGTGTAGCTGGGTCTTGCTGAGAGAGGATGACATAGATTGTCAGAAAGTCTACTTAAGGATTAACTTGGGACATGTATGATGAACCGAAGTCAGGAAGAGAGGCTTTTTTTTTTTTTTTTTTGTAATGTGGGGCTAGGTGAAGCAGGGAGGGAATAATGAATGCCTCACAATTTTTTCTCTTTACGGTAATATTGAATTATAGTTCATACTGTGCAAATTAGTCCAGTTGGCATTCATTGCAACTCTTTGAGAAAACTATATCATTCTGATTGAAAACAAAATCCTAACATATTTTAGCAAGAGGTAAACATTTTAAAATCTCTAAATGGATTTATTGGCAACTAAATGGTATTTTAATTTACTTACATCCATACACTAGTTTAATTAAGATCAATTTAACAGAAAAGCATTCTGCTCCAGGACCCAGACCAAAAGCTTTGGGGATATTAAAGAAGAAAGCAATGACTCAAAACTTGGTGGAACATTATCTTCCATATCAGCCAGGAGTATTCCGAGAATTTCAGGTTAAGAATAAGAGGTTTCCAGAGAGGGGACTTCTGTGACTTCCTTGAACAAACCATTAAAGAGAATTCAATGACAACCACCACCCAATGCCCATACATATCCTGGAAAAACTAATCCTATTCAGTTCCGCAGATGTGTACAGAGGACCTAATGTGTACGTAAGATACCTGGTGGCATAGGCAATTTGTGTACAACTATGAAGCTAAAGTTAGTGGTTTGAACCCACAAGGGTGCCACAGGAGAAAGGCCTGACAATCTGCTTCCCTAATGATGACACCTAAGAAAACCTCATGGAGGAGTTTCACTCTGCACCACATTGAGTTACCATGGATCAGAATCAACTTGATAGCAAAGTATTTGATTTTGTTTGGAATATATAGTTAGCAATTTCTAGTTCTTTGTCAGATATGCAGAGTCAATAACCATCAAAAACAATGCTTACTTAATACTTACATGTTTATGACCTCCTCTACTCATCAGAGATTTAGAAAACCATCAGCAAGTTTAGAGTGATGACAAACTTCTGTCTTTCTCTAATACAGATGGGATTATCAGAAGGTCCCTTGCTAGACAGTAGAATCATTTTCACTAAGGTACATTTTAATTTATTTCAACTTTTATTGTGTGTACACCAAAAAAAGGAAAAAAAAAAAAAACAAAATAGTCATACATAATTTAATATCGTATTTACTATAAAAACATTGCTGTGGACTTCAACATGAGACATTTCTTTTAGAATTCCATTTTGCCTGGAGGAATTTGTTTGTTTCCCACTTTTCATTAAGGAGAAGTGATTGCTTCCATTTGGGCTCAGGATAAGAGGATGCACCACAATAAATTTGAAAACTGTTGACTTACTCAAATTCTTCTTTGCTTTGAGCCTGATTTTCTAATAAGTTTTATATTTTAATATATCTTTATATTATAATATTATTTCACAGTGGGCATTTTTGGTAATCATATAATAGTTTCTGATTATTTTAATTTTGATTATGCTGTATATACATGAACAGGTTTTTTTTGTGTGTGTGTGTGTGTGTGTATGTGTGTGTGAATCACCTCTAAAATTTTTTTGAAATAGATGAGACACAAACATAAATATATAAAATGAAAAAAAAAGGATGTTTCCTTTGGGCAACTACAGTCTCATGATGGGGCACATAGCTCAGCATGTAGGGCATAAGCTGGATTTTGGTACCACTCCCCTCCCCAATCATATGTGGAGACCTGGAAAGGTACTAAACTAATCACAGTGGTGCTCCCTGGGGAAGGTTCTGGAAATTGAGAGAAGACAAGAAGTATTTTCACTTTAATTCTGTTGTTTGATTGTTTTCATAAGCTATTTGTATAGTTGAAATAAAATGAAACAAAACAAAAATGATTTTTGCAAAGAGATCTGGGAATCTGTGACTGATAGGCTTAAAATAAGCTGCCTCTTTCCACCACAAATTCTCCTTTCTTCCTTTCTCATTTCCATACCTATCTTGTATGCTAGGCTTTTATCTATGAAGGTAGTTGGTCTTTGTGGTAGTTAAGGTTGTGTGTTGACTTGGTTGGGCTGGGATTTTGAGTGGCTGGGCAGCTGGATATAGTTATTCTCTATGATGTGATGTAATCATCTCCATGGTGGAATCTGCTGTGAGTAGCTAATTAGTTGAAGAGGAGTTACCTTCGGGGTATTTCCAGTATATATCGAAAAGCTTTGGGAAACATCTCTAGCTTTTTGCTCATTTTGGATCCCCCATTTGGCCCATCATCATCTTCAGTTCCTGGACTTAAATCAGTGACCTGCTGTGCTGCCTGCCAGTCTTGAGATCTTTGCCTTTGCAGCTTGTGAGCCAACAATATGCTTGCTGATCTTGGACTTGTCAGCCTCAGCAGCCAACAGCTTCATGAGTCAGAGAAGCTTCCAGCTTGCTCTAGTGGGCCTTCAGCAGAGCTGAAGTTCCAGATTGAGGGTCCTCCACTCAGCCCCTATAACCAGCACTCTGAACTCAGACTTCTAGCCTCACCTTTCCTTAAAGATGATACTCTGAATTTGGACTTCCGGCCTCCTAAACTGTAAGAGAATAAATTTTGTTTGTTAAAGCCATCCACTTGTGGTATTTCTGTTATAAACACTAGAAAACTAATACAGGAATACCATTCTCTATAATACCCTCACTCTATCTCTTGTTAACTCAGAAGGTCTATAGTATTTAATGCTATTTCCTCATGTCTACGAACTCAGAAGATCTGTGCCTCTCTGGCTGTAGGTTCACAAGTTTGTTGTATCTAGGACAAAGTAGGTCCCCTCCCCCCCCAAATAAGGCTGTGGGTTGTTTAGTTCATATTTTGTTTTAACTGACATTGTCTCATGTCTCTAAGAAACTTCTACAAGTCACAGTGGCTGATGGGAGTTATTCTCATTATTTACCAGAACTAAAAGGAATATTGAAAAAGGAGTCCCTAAGTGGTACAAACAATTAAGCACTTGACTAACAACTGAAAGGTGAATGGTTCGAACCCACCCACAGTCACCTCAGAAAAAATGCTCAGAGATCTGCTTTCCCAAAAGTCACCCCCTGTAAACTCTATGTAGAGCAGTCCTACTCTGCACATATAGGTCTCCACAGGCCAGAACTGACATGACAGTAAGTGGTGTTGAACTGGATAAACCCTATATAGCCAGAAAAAAAGGTAAAGCCCTCTCCAAGCATTTGACCTAGGCATGCTCTAAGTAAATTGAGAACAAAACCCAACATCTGTATAACCTGCATAGCAAATAAGAATAAAAGCCCTGGACGGATATAATCTATTTCTTTTGTTTCAGCAAAGACACATGTCCCACCAAGGTAGATGTCCAGAATGGGAGATAAAAGAGATTTTCTTATGGATATAACTCAGTATTTCCAAACAAAGTTCACTACATTAAACTCCTTTGTTTCATTCCTTAAAGAACACACCAATCAAACAGTCCTTGATTAATATGGTTAGTGACTGTGGGTTAAGGCATAAAAAAATCTCCTTCCATTTGACAAATGTCTGGAGCAGGCTGTCCCCCAGACCTATCACTCATGCTCAGGGGAAATGGCCATTTCTTATAACACATTCCTTTCAGGATGAAATCTACACCCTGTATACCATTTAAACAACCAGCAGCTACTGCCCAACACAGTTGTTTTCTACTGCAGCTTGAGCCAGATAAGGCCAAATTACACATGTTCTAATTACCTTGGTCATGTTAACTAATATTTCATTTGTTAATAACATATTTTCAAAGTGAAACACTAACAACCTTGATGCCATGAGACCAAGATGCCTTCCTTGTGAGGACAAACCAGCACTCTAAAATGACTCTGCAGACAGAAGCCCGAGATGCATAATTTTGATCCATGTCCATTAAATATTCCTCCATTCGATTCCATAATGAAATTAACATTGCAGGTCTTATGGCTCTTTTAAGAGAATTAGAAGCCATGAGTCATTTGGGCATCATCTGAACAAGCTCTCTTAATGCAAACTGACTCAATCGCTGAGATTGCTATTTGGCAGCATTCCGAGATATCAAGACCTGGAAGACAGCACTTAATCTGATTTAGGGCCTCTTAAAATATTCTTCAAACTCATCTAAACGTTGTTCTGGTAAAAAGATCGAGAATTATTTTAGGAGCCAACTGTAGTCTGGGCTGCTTCAGCTGTGTTATTGATTCCTTTTAAGTAATTGCATTTAATTAGGAAACCTATGGACAAAAAAACTGGTGAAGAAATATGACTATGTAAAGTAAAATAAGACTGAGTGTGTGGAACAAAGATAATATAAAAATAGAAGTGGAAAGTAGAAATATCTACCTCTGAATAGGTACACTGTTGTTCTACTACAATATTTTTAATGTTGAGATTTCATCTATAAATTTATGTAAGAATATTTCCTTGGTAATTTTAGTAACACTGAAAATAAAATCTTAACAAGTGTCTTAATAGTGTTCTAAGGGCTTATAAAAACTAGCTCATCAGAATGCTAACCTTTAAGAGTGAAAATTTGGGGTAGATTGAATATAGTTCTTTAGCATTTTAAATTGGTGCTGTATTTTATTGGTACAGAATCCCTTGGATGTGATAGAGCCAGCTTTGACTGCCCCATTCCCCGTTGTGGAGGACCTTTGTCACCTGGATATAGAAACCACAGAAAGTGTTTGTGTTACAATTTGATTACGACATAGAAAAAAATGTTTTTAACTAGGCATACCTAAGGAAGAAGTGTCATAATATTTGTCTCCAGATTCTTACCTGTTGTTATATTTAATATATGCTTGAGAAAACAAGAACAGAGTTAAAATGCCAAACGAATTACCTATTTTCCACTGTCTTTTGGGTAATAGGCTTAGAGACCTCAAATGATACCAAAAGAGAGATATTTGCACAAAGTGAAAGGAAGGAGGGTCACAATGTCAGATGATAGGTGAAATAACTTGTTCAGCACAAAGACTGAAAAATGAATAACTTTGGAACGTTTGCTTGATATTTTTATTTTGGTGATTCCTGTCTCTGACTCACTGTGTCTGGTCTGTTCAATTTTGTTTTTTTAAGGGAGCTCTGGTAGTGTAGTGCCTAAGACACTTGACTGCTAAGCAGAAGGTTGGTGGTTCAAACCCACCAGCGACTCCTCAGAAGGAAGATGGGGCAATCTACTTCCGTAGTGATACTGCCTTGGAAACACAAGGAGGGGTTGCTATGAGTTGGGTCTGACTCGATGGCACATAACAACAACAACAATCCTTAGGTGTAACACACCATTTCTTCTCCTTCTTTTCTGTTTATAGAAGTTATTATCAGACTAAACTTTCATTATAGGAAATAGAAGTATATGGGCTGAAAATTGTCATGACTATAATTCACTTTAAAACTGAAATATTAAACTAGCTACAGAAAACAGTGGTATTGCTGAATTCCAGTTTATGGTGGGATCACTTAAAACCATGAGTGTGAGTAATTTTTAGATGATTTATTTGACTACTATAAAATACACACACACACACAAACTAATTTTCAGCTGTGAGGGAATTCAGAAATATAATATCTAAAATACCCTATTTCAAGGAATAAAGAGATTGAAGCTCAATGAGTTAAGTCACTTGACAAGGTTACATCCTATTCTTTTCCCAGGCTCATTGTTATTTGTTCTATGTAACATTTTCTTCCACCTTATAGAGAATAATGTATGACCAATAGCCATGTTTGGAATTAAAACAAATTAGAAGCTATAACAAGTAAGTGGGTAGAGGCTGGTCTTCAGAATCTCCTCTGGAGTTCCTGAAATCATACCTGGCTCCAAGATTCAGTGTTAAAGTATGTCAAGGTCATAGCCTATAATCACAATTTTTAAACAATTAATGTGAAGCTGGAGTTGAGAATCAGTGGACAAAGGCACATAAAGTTCCTAGTATTTCACTAGTGTTCCAATAATTATGAAAATGGTTTGTATGCATGTGGAATATATGTAAACATTGCTTTATACAGAGCAAGCTATAAGACATAATTCAAGTATATTGGAAAGAAATAATGCTGCACTCAAAAAATGTTCATTAAACAACTTAATGTGATTTACCAAACAGTTATTCAACTTTCCACCATATGGTCATTACAAAGACCCCTGAATATGGTGAACACAAAAGAATTTTTAAGAATTTTAATCGAAGAGGTAGATGATAGTTTTTGTAAATTTTTTTTTTTTCCTCATGGGTTCTGGAAAACAAAACTCAGTATAAACTGTCCATGGTGCTGAAAACAGTTCTGCAGCGATATATTGCCTTCTCTTATCCCCTGTCCTCTCATACCTCTTCCTTTCAAAGTCCCAGAATGAAAAAAATAGGAGTAGACACTGGTCAATATATAACTGAAACTTGAATAAAAAAAATAAAAATAAACTCAAGTCCCCAAATTAGGAATTACTTAATGTTTATCGAGTAAATATTTAGGAAAGCTGTGAGGTCAACTTCCTGTTTTCTTAGTTTGAACAGGAATGGTCAGAAGTCTTGACTCTATGAAAGAAAACTAAGTAAGGTCTTTCCACTTCAGCAGGGCTAAGTTCTAAAAGACTTGCTGGGCAAGTGATAGGCAATTTGGCTATCTTGAGAAAAAGTAGAAGGTGATTGAGAGCTATAGATTTCAGCTCAGAATTTTTAAAAGAACTTTTGAGGTGTTTTTGGAGCAATGACTTTCCGATGGAGCTTACAGTTCTGAAACTATGGTAACAAATTCATGGCAGATGTGCCTCTCTCTTTCACTGCTTTCCTCTCTCTCTTACTTTTTTTTTTTCTTCCCAACCCCTCCCTGCCTTCTCACTACCACTACCCTGGCCTCCCAACTTAATTATAACTTAAAGAGCTCCCAGTGGTATCTCCTTCCTTTTGGTGGTTAGTATTTCCTTCAGAAATACATATATTTATAAATACATGTATTTATAATTTAGGGCCAAGCACATGGCATTCTGGCCTCTCCTCTACATCAAAACCAAACAGATATAGAAGCAGGACTGCCAAGCTGCCACTTTGATCTGTGCACAGTGGGACCATGTCCATTAAGAAAGTATTACCATAGACCATGAGAACAACTCAGTTATAGTGGGTGTGTAAGCTCAGTTTTAGTGGGCGTACATTCTGCTTTTGGGAATCATTGCAACAGTCCAAACTTCAAAAATTTTTCAAATAAAATATGATTCTCCACCTGGTGCAGAATAATAAAATTTGATTGCCCACCTGTTGCTCATGGGCACTGTGACTATTAAGGTGGCTGTCTCAGCTCTTGGTAACAGATGCTTTTCTGAACAATTTGAAACAGCCTAGTTACTGCTTTAGCTCCTGCAAAAAATAATTGTCAGTGAGACTTCAGGTTGTGCAATAGCTGTAAAATTATACCCAAAGGAAAGCTTGCGACTTCAAGATCAGCATGGAATAACAATTGCAATCATGGGCATCTTAAGAATTTGTAAATTTATTTTCCAGCAGATGTCCTTAATCTGGAAGATTTTTATATGGGAAACAGAAAGCCTAGTTGGTGGCAACAGACACTTATTTGTAAATAACATAATTTCCCAAATATTTATTCAGCAGATAGTTAATTTTTAACTTGTCATTGCTTCTGATAGAAGCTCTCAGTCTCTAGAGAGCTCTAGAGAGCTCTAGAGAGCTTGGTCTCTGATGAAAATGATGAAATCAGAAACCATTTCTATGGGAACATTTTAATGAAGTAGTTCAAGATCTGGGAGCTTTGGTAGCATAGCCTAAGGCACTTGACTGCTAACCAGAAGGCTGACGGTTCAAACCCACCAGTCACTCCTCGGAAGGAAGATGGGACAATCTACTTCCATAGTGATACTGCCTCAGAAACCCAAGCAGGGGTCGCTATGAGTTGGGTCCAACTTGACAGAACACAACAACAACAATTCAAGATCTAAAAGGTGGAAACATAGATGGACCACATGGGGCTGCCCTTCCTAGACCAAGTGCAAGGAGTGCTAATAACAAAGTCATTGAGACATTTGCAAGGGTAGCAGGACCACATTCTGACTCAGAATAACAGTAGTAATTATGCAACATGTTTGACTGTTTGCTTATTGTATCATGTCTGTCTCACTACTTATTCATTTCAGCATGTACTTACCAAACACTGATTTGTTTTCAGTACAGATCTAGACAACATCAGGGAGGAAAAAAGAAAAATAAGTTTTTGTCTGCTTTTCCTTTGGGATATAAGAATTTTATAGAATAACCAGATACAAATCAACTAGAGAGTAATCCTGAAGCACCAACTAGTTTGACATGGGAGTGTGAATTGGTTGAATATAGCATGCTAATCAAATTCAAAGTAAAGAAATGGTTATTGTGGTCTTAGTTAAGAAAGAGTACTTTGAAAAATGAGTACAATCATATAATATATGAAATATTTGATACCTTAATAATGTCAGGGAAATGGAGATTTCATTAAAATGGTATGAATAAGAATGAATTAACTATCAGAACCCACCGTGGGATAAGCTTAAGGAAGGTGACAATAAAAACCATCATGTGATGTTAATTTTGGGTCAGCTTGGCTAGGTTTTAGTGCCCCATTCTCAGGTTCAACACTTTTCTAGATATTGCTATGGCAGTATTTACATGTGATTAACATTTAAATCAACTGGCCTTAAGTGAAACAGATTACCCTTGGTAATATAGATGAATTTCAGCCAATCAGTTGAAAGTCTTAAAGAGCAAGCACTGAGGATTCCTGAGAGAAGAGGATCCCATCTTAAGAGTAGCACCCTTGACCTATGAATTTTGGACTTACCAGCTCCCACAATAATCACCTGAGCCAATTCCTTAAAATTATCTATCTATCTATTGTATTAGGGGAAAAGAGACCCCCAAATTCAAACAGGTTCAATGAGACACTTTTATTAAGCCTTGGACAGAACAAAGAAAAAACAAAGACAACCATCCTGGATGAGGGAAACCATCAGCGTGAGAAAGCTGAATGGAGTCCACCAAGTCATGGCCATGTTATAAAGGGTTTTAATGCATCACAAAGTCATGATTGGTGGTAGATAGATTTGTCACTGACAGGTGAGACTTCAGAAGCAGGGAAAAGACCATGATTGGGATACATATGTAACTGAAGATAGGAAAGGTTTACAGGATTGGTTCTGGGCCTTGACTACCTGGCTAGGTGGTGATCTGGATAGGTTGTGACTCATGACCATGCAGCCTGAATCTTAGCCACAAGGTGGCTACTGAACAATACCAAGACCCCCAACCTTAATTTAAATTAGAAAAGGACACTCTCAGGCAAGTTCTTTTGTTCTTTGTGAGAGTATAACCTACTTTCAACCATACTCTTCCTGAAGGCAAACTACCCCTTCCTAGATTTGTCCTATAACTTGTCTGTGTGTAGCCACAATGATGGTTTAATGGTCACAAAGAACCCAAATGGCATCAGAAATTTATATCAAGCTTCAAAATGTAGTTAGGGCTCTAACTGTAGACACAGCCTTCCACTTTCCCAAGTGCTTTAGGAGTTAAGCTCTCGTACACTATCATCTCTCTCTCTCTCTCTCTCTCAGTCTATCTATCTATATCTACCTACCTACCTACCCATCTATCTATCTATCTGTCTGTCTATCCAGATGAGCTCTATGAAGGAAGACACTTTGTCTGTTCTTTGCACTTTACTGACCTTGCATATGTTATACTGTGTTCTGTGCTATACTGGTGCCAGTGATGCTGCTGCATGACAAACTATCTGTTTCTGTTTCTCTGTAGAGCACTCAGACACTTAGACGTGTTGTTTTTCACTTTTTGGTATAGCCAGTGACTATTACCTTTTAGATTATACTCTCTTCTGCTGCCTCTTCCTCCTCTCATTTAGTGTTAAATGAATATTTATTGGGTTGAAGTTGATTGCACTAAAATCTGTGGAATCTCTAATACTTAAAAGGATGAAATGAAATTACTCTAGGTGAGAAATCTTATTCATTTTATCTAGTACTTATTATTAGAAATGAAGCTAAAATTGCTCTAAGTCTTCCTTTTATTTTGGAATTGTACAGCTAGCCAAGAAGTAGTAATTACTTGTTTTCAGTAAATTTAATGGTGTGTGAGAGGATGGTACGGTGATGCATAAAATTCAATTTGCACAAACATGCCAGAGACCAAGTAAGTAAAACATTGAGCATACATATATTCTGTCTCATTCATTAACAAAAGTAAAGTAGAAGCAGTATTTCACTATAACAGAGCCCTCTGTGACTAAGGCTATGTTGATACTCACATATGTATTTAAAGATGTAAATAGTACTTTGTCTATTTTAATTTATTTGTTTAAGAAGCTCTTGTAGTGTACTGGTTAAGGCATTTAGCTGCTAACCCTAAAGGTCAATGGTTTGAACCCATCAGCCACTCTGCTAAGGAAAGAGGAGGAAGTCTGCTTCTGTAAAGATTTACAGCCTTGGAAACCCAGTGAGGGTCACGATGAGTTGGAATCGACTCAATGGCAGTGATTTTGGTTTGGATTTGAGTTTATTTGTTTATTGTTTATTGTGTGTCTCTCTCCATCAGAGTGTAAGCTCTATGAAGGAAGACATTTTGTCTATTTTTTTGCACTTCAGTAACCTTGCATGTATTATAGTGTGTTCTGTGGTATACTGTTGCCAATGGTGCTGCATGCCAACCTATCCCAATACTCAGTGGCTTAAGCCACAGCCATTTATTGTCACAGATGTGTGAATCAGTTGGGATATCTCTTCTTTAGGCTGTGGGTTTGGGATGATCTTCACAGTGCAAGTCTGTATGTCCGGATCGTGCTCCACAAGTCTCTTATTCTCCTTCTGTAACTTGCTTTTATTATGACGATGGCAAGATATAAGAAGACACTGGAATACACAAAGCTTTTTAAGGCCAAAGTTCAGAACTGGCATGTTTTGTATGCCATTGAGTCAATTCTGACTCTCATTGACCCTGAAGGACAGTAGAACTGCCCTATAGGGTTTCCTAGCCTGTAATCTGGGAGCTCTGGTAGCATAGTGGCTAAGAAGCTTGCTAACCAGACGGCTGGCAGTTCAAACCCACCAGCCACTCCTCGGAAGGAAGGTTGGGCAATCCTACTTCCGTAGTGATACTGCCTCGGAAACCCAAGGAGGGGTCGCTATGAGTCGGGTTTGACTCGACAGCACATAACAACAACAACAACAACAAGCCTGTAATCTTAATGGGAGCAGACTGCCAAGTCTTTTCTCCTTCAGAGTTGCTGAGTGAATTTGAACCACCTACCTTTCTGTTAGGAGCTCTGGTAGCACAGTGCCTAACACATTTGACTGCTAACCAGAAGGCTGGTAGTTCAAACCCACCAGCCACTCCTGGGAAGGAAAATTGGTAGAGCACTTAACCATGATGCCCCCAGGGTTCTTTACTTCCCTTTATATGCACAATGCCTTAGACAAATCAAGTTACAGTCACAAAGTATAAGGTCAAATAGTGGGTAAATACAAAGTGCTCATGATGAAGCAATGACAAAAGTGTGGATGAAAGGCATTTGAAGAATTGAGGCTAGTATTCTTACATATGGGAGCTCTGGTAGCATAGTGCCTAAGACACTTGACTACTAACCAGAAGGGTAGCAGTGGTTCAAACCCATTAGCCACTCCTTGGAAGGAAGGTTGGCTTATCTACTTCCATAGTGATACTATCTCGGAAACCCAAGGAGGAGTCAGTATGAATCAGGTTCGACTCAACGGCACATAACAACAACAACATTCTTATCTACCAATGAGGGCTTGCATTTCTTGTTGTTAGGTTGCCATCAAGTCAGCTCTGAGTCTTGGTGACCTTATGTACAACAGAACAAAACACTGCCTGGTCCTAAGCCATCTTCATGACAGTTGGTATGTTTGAGGCCACTGTGTGACTATTGTGTTAATCCATTTCACTGAGAGTTTCTCTCATTTTTCTGACCCTCTACTTTCCAAAGCAAGATGTCCTTTTCAAGTGATTGGTCTTTTCTGATGATGTGTTCAAAGTAAATGGGCAATGTCTTGTCATCTCCACTTTTAAGGAACATTCTGTTTGTATTTCTTTTATGACTGATTTGTTTATTCTTCTAGAAGTCCATGGTTTATTCAGTATTCTTCATCAATACCACAGTTCAAATGCTTCAATTCTTCTTGTCTTCCTTTTTCACAATCCAAGTTTCACATGACTATGAGGTTATTGAAAAGACCACTGCCTGGGCCAGGTGCACCTTAGTCGTCAAAGTGACATCTCTGCTTTTTAAACCTTTAAAGGGGTCTTTTGCAGCAGGGTTGTCTAATGCATCATTTGATTTCTTGGCTACTGCTTCCATGGGAGGTCTGGTGGTGTAGTGCCTAAAGCCTTTGACTGCTAACCAGAAGGCTGGTGGTTCAAACCCCCCAGCCACTCCTTGGAAGGAAGATTGGGCAATCTTCTTCTGTAGTAATACTGCCTCTGAAACCCAAGGAGGGGTCGTTATGAGTCGCATCCAATTCGACAGCAGTGAGTGAGTGAGCTTCCATGGATATTGATTGTATAAATTCCCTCAATTCTATTTCTTTCCTTAGATCATGCCCTTTGCAATATAACTTTGAATATTCTGTCAAGAAGTGGTATGTATTTCTTCACTGCTTAAATCTGCACTGGATTTGTGACTTGCTTTGGTAAAAATTATATGTCAGAATGTGGTGTGGCAGTTCCTGGCCTAAATCTTAAGGAGTTTGCCTGCTTTTACTATCTCTTAGAATCATGCTACTTCCTTCTCAATAACCCTAAAGCAGCTTGCTGAATGATGAGGGACATTTGGCATAGTTACTACAATTGCCTCAGGCAGCAATTGCCAGACATGTGAATAAGGTTCTTAGAGACCTACCAGTTCTCAGCCCAGCCCACCAAGGGTGGTCAAAATCAGTACTGCCCAGCTGACCCATAGATTTATGAGCAGAAATAAATGTTTAACATTTTGATCCATGAGTTTGAGGGTGTAATAACTAATTAATACAATCACATGCAGCATCTAGCATGACTCACAGGAGGGACTGAATATTAACTAGATCATAGAACCCTATAAGTTACATATTATAGAAGCCATGAACTCTCTCCTTGTAAAAATAAATGTAACAAACACAACATCTTGCAAATGACATCCTTCTCCAGGGAATGGTCCCTTCTGACAACATGACCAAAATAGGTGAGATGCAGTTTGGCCATTCTCGCTTCCAAGGAACATTTCGTGTGCACTTCCTCCAGGACAGATAGTTCTTTTAGCAGTCCATGGTACTTTCAGCATTCTTCGCCAGCACCACAACTCAAAAGCATCAACTCTTCCTTGGTCTTCCTTATTCATTGTCTAGCTCTCACACACATACGA
>NW_006922185.1:1523668-1524648 GCF_000298275.1 Orycteropus afer afer | reverse complement strand
GTAAGTGCCTCAAGTCATCCTCACTTTCAGCAAGCAAAGTTGTATCGTCTGCATATCTCAGGTTGTTAATGATTCTTCCTCCAATCCTGATGCCACGTTTATTTATTTGTAGTAGTATGTTCTATAAAGCTGGTGTGAACACTGAACTAGCAAATACTGAACCATTGCTTCTGGGAGAAATACAGTGTTAAGTGTCTTACAAGCCTCTGGTCACAACATTTTCATCAACTGATTATACATAACCTTGTTTCATGTATGTTTCAGTTTAAAGACAACTTTTTAACATTTGTTATTGATTTATTGCATTGAACTCCCAGCAAATGTGCTTAAATAAAGCTTCCAAAACTCCAAACTCACTGGCATAAAGCTGATTCCGACTTGTAGCAACCCCCATTGGGTTCCCAAGGCTATAAATTTTTACAGAAGCAGATGACCTCATCTTGCTTCCATGGGGTGCCTGCTGGGTTTGAACCATTGACCTTTTGGTTAGCAGCCAAATGCCTTAACCACTTCACTACCGAGCTCCTTGAATAAAGCTTACCTAACATGTATTATCTCCATAAGGTATAACATAGCCTTCTTAGACTTATGAGCACTGGACAAATACTTCAGCACTATGCTTGGGGGTCACTTTCAACAGCAAAATCACTAACAAAAAGCACATAAATTAAAAAAAAAGTGGCACTAAATATGTGGTCAAAATGGCACTTGTTTTTACAAGAGCTGAAGTAAGTAGCTACCTTATTCAACCTCAGCTGCGAATGTCAACTCAAAATTTTCAGTGCTCTGCACATGTCTGTGAATGACTGTGAAAGTGCTCCACATATTGGTTTTTGAGTTACAAATAAATTTTAGTGAATGGGCGAATCCAAAAATTTGGAATCAATGGATAATAAGGATAAACTTATTTTAGGAACTGCAATTAAAAAAAGAAGAATATTATAATATTAAACTAGTATTCATAGCCTAATACTAAATTC
>NW_006922185.1:1501687-1523143 GCF_000298275.1 Orycteropus afer afer | reverse complement strand
ATGTATATATATATATGTTTGTATATATATGTTTGTATATATATGTATGTATATATATTGCTTATTGATTATCTTGTTTTCTAATATTTCACATTTGCGACAATAGTAAAAAATCCACTGTCTATTTCGCTCATTAATGAGGGAATAGGCATAGCAGCAATGGCTGTGGGGAGTCCCTTCTCTCAAGGAAAGTCTAGGAGCAGCCTCTAGGAAGCTGGACCAATCTGTCCCTCATACTCTATTCCCTTCTGTCAGTGGGGGCACTGCCTCCAGCTTACATGCAGGACTGGCCTCCTCCATGGCAATGGCCTCTGGACAGGTGTACAGGAAGCACTGAGCCAGTAGGTGCCTGCCTGTTCTGGGTTCCCAGCTCCTAGTGGCCTGAGCACTTGCAGCTAAAAATTGCTGTTGGGTGGGGAGAAATGAAAGAAACATAGGAGAGAGTGTTTGGAAAATATGTATGTGAGTTCAGTGATATCCCATAGTGAGTCAAACTGGGCCTGAAGCCTCCATCTTTTTGGGGCTGGGTTCATGGCCAGGCTCACTGTGCCCTTGCAGGAAGCCCTGAACCCTGGTGACTCACCAGGCCCAGAGGGCAGAAGAGGATCTGGGATTGTGAATGCAGGGCCTGAAGGTAGCTTCATGAGGAAAGCTCTGACCTAGCCTATAGTAGGAAGGTGAAGTCTTAAGTTATGGGCCTTCTAGTTACACAGCCTGGCTCTGTCTCCTCCAAGGCTCCTTTCCTGCAGAGGAATAATCTATAAGTGGACTCGTTATAGTGATAAGCACATCAGTAAACCTTAGCTGTTATTATGTCTATAATTCTATCCTTCTAAATTAAAAAAAAATCAGACAAATAAATGGTCAGAAAATAAGAAAGAAAAAAACTTCTCTATTCACATAATGCCGATTTTCACAAAACCAAGGCTTTGGAATCTAACCAAGTTGATAAGAGAAGAGTGTATTTGTTTATTAAACCTAAGCATTCCTTAGACTTTTTTTCTGGACCCCTGAGATATGAAAGGAAAAACTTATTAAATTTACATATATATACCTGTACCCATAATTCATCTGTCTGTTTATTATACTGTTATACTACCTTCTGTGTTGCTGTAATAGTGGAAGCTATGCCACGGATATTTCAAATACCATCAAGGCTACCCATGGTGACAGGTTTCAGAAGAACTTCTAGATTAATCAGACTAGGAAGAAGACCTGGCAATCTACTTCTAAAAAAAATGGCCAGTGAAAGCTTTATGAAAGACAGCAGAACATTCTCTGATCTAGTGCTGTAAGATGAGCCCCTCAGGTCCAAAGGCACTCAAAATATGACTGGGGAAGAGCTGCCTCCTCAAAGTAGAGTTGACCTTAATGATATGGATGGAGTAAAGCTTTCTGGATCTTCATTTGCTGATGTGGCAGGATTCAAAATAAGAAGAAACAGCTGCAAGCATCTATCAATAATTGGAACATGGAATGTATGCAGTATGAATCTAGGGAAATTGGATATTGTCAAAAATGAAATGGAATGCATAAAAATCTATATCTTAGGCATTAGTGAGCTGAAATGGACTGGTATTGGCCATTTTAAGTCGGATAATGATATGGTCAACCATGCTGGGAATGACAAACTAAAGAGAAATGATGTCATATTCATCATCAAAAAGAACATTTCAAATTCTATCCTGAAGTACAATGCTGTCAGTGATAGGACAATACCCATATGCATACAAGGAAGACCAGGTAACATGACTATTACTCAAATTTATGCACCAACTACTAATGCCAAAGATGAAGAATTGAAGATTTTTACCAACGTCTGTAGTTTGAAATCGATAAAACATGCAATCAAGATGTATTGATAATTACTGGTGACTAGAATGTGAAAGGAGCTCTGGTAGCATAGTACCTAAGGCACTTGACTGCTAACCAGAAGGCTGGTGGTTCAAAACCACCAGCCACTCCTCAGAAGGAAGGTTAGGCAATCTACTTCCATAGTGATACTGCCTCAGAAACCCAAGGAGGGGTCTCTATGAGACAGGTCTGTCTTGATAGCAGATAACCACCACCACAACAACAGAATGTGAAAGTTGAAAACGTAGAAGAGTGGTCAGTAGTTGGAAAAATATGGCTGTGGTGATAGAAATGACACCAGAGTTCACATGATAGAATTTTGCAAGACCAGTGACTTATCCATTGGTTTTTCAAAAATATAATGATGACTATATGTATGAATCTCACCAGATGGAATACATAGGTATCAAATCAACTACATCTATAGAAAGTGACCTTGGAAAAACTCAATATCATCAGCTAGAACAAGGGCAGGGGCAGGCTGCAGAACTGATCATTAATTACTCACAGCAAATTCAAGTTGAAGCTGAAGAACATTAAAACAAGTTCAAAAGAGCCAAAGAAAAACCAAGTATATTCCACCTGAGTTTAGAGACAATCTCAAGAGTAGATTTGATGCACTGAGCACTAGTGACCGAAGATTAGACAAGTTGTGAGATGACATCAAGGACATCATATGTGAAGAAAGCAAAAGATCTTTAAAAATACAAGAAAAATACCAAAATGGATGTCAGAGGACACTCTGAAACTTGCTCTTGAATATAGAGTAGTTAAAGCAAACAGAAAAAAACAAAGCAATGATTTAAAAGAGCAGAACAGAAGATTTCACAGGGTGCCTCAAGAAAACAAAGTGAAGTATTATGATGAAATATACAAAGACCTGAATCTAGAAAACCAAAAGGGAAGGACATGTTCAATATTGGTTAAGCTGAAAGAACTGAAGAAAAACTTCAAGCCTTGAGTTGTAATATTGAAGAATTCTGTGAACAAGATATTGAATGACACAGGAAGCATCAAAAATGGAAGGAACACACAGAGTCACTGTACCAGAAATATTTGGTTGACATTCAGCCATTTAATAAGGTAGCATATGATGAAGAGCTGATAGTATTGAAGGAAGAAGTCCAAGTTGTACTGAAGGAATTTTTGAAAGACAAGGCTCTAGGAATTGATGGAACACTAATTGAGAAGTTTCAACAAATAGATGCAATGCTGGAAGTGCTCACTCATCTATGCCAAGAAATTTGGAAGACAGCTACTTGGCCAATTGATGGGAAGAAATCTGTATTTGTGCCCATCCCAAAGAAAGGTGATCCAAAAGAATGCAGAAATTATTGTCACTAAACATATGCAAATATAGTTTTACTGAAGATAGTTCAGCAGTACATCAACAGGGAACTGCCAGTTATTCAAGCCAGATTCAGAAGAGGACATGGAGTATCATTGCTGATGTCAGATGGATCTTGGCCAAAAGCACAGAATACTAGAAAGATGTTTACTTATTGACTGTGCAAGGGCATTTGAGTCTGTGGATCATAATAAGTTATGGATAACATTGCAAAGAATGAGAATTCCAGAGCACTTAATTGTTCTCATGCAGACTTGTATAGAGACCAAGAGGTTGTCATTCCATAAGAATGAGGGGATACTGCATGGTTTAAAATCAGGAAAAGTGTATGTCAGGGTTACATGTTTTCTCCATACTTATTCAATCTGTATGCTGAGCAAATAATCCAAGAAGCTGGACTATATGAAGAACAACTTTCCATCAGTATTGAAGGAAGACTCATTAACAACTTAGGATATGCAGGTGATGCAACCTTGCTTGCTGAAAGTGAAGATGACTTGAAGAACTTACTAATGAAGATCAAAGACTACAGCCTTCAGTATAGATTATACCTCAACATAAAGAAAACAAAATCCTCACAACTGGACCAATAAGCAACATCACGATAAATGGAAAAAAGATTGATCTTGTCAGAGATTTCATTTTACTTGGATCCATAATCAACACTCATGCAAGAAGCTGTTAAGATATCAGACATCATATTGCACTGGGCAAATGTGCTGTAAAAGACCCCTTTAAAGTGTTAAGGAGCAGAGATGTCACTTTGAAGACAAAGGTGTGCCTGACCCAAGCCAGGGTATTTTCAATTGCTTCATATGCATGTGACAGCTGGACAATGAATAAGGAAAACCGAAAAAGAATTGAAGCCTTTGAATTACAGTTTTGGTGAAGAATATAAATGTACTGTTTACTGCCAGAAAAATGAGCAAATCTGTCTTGGAAGAAATACAGCTAGAATTTTCCTTGGAAGCAAGGATAGAGAGACTTTGTCTACTGTACTTTGGATACATTATCAGGAGGGACCAGGCCCTGTGGAAGGACATTATGGCTGGTAAAGTAGAGTCGGTGAAAAAGAGGAAGACCTTCAACAAACTAGATTATTTCAAGTGGCTGAAAACAGTGGGCTCAAACATAGTAAAAATGGTAAGGATGGTGCAGAACTGGGTAGTGTTTTGTTCTGTTGTACTTAGGGTTGCTAAGAATCAGAATTAACATGATAGAACCTAACAACAATATACCTGTACCTCTATCTACATATACAACACACTGTATTTAACATACGTATGTAAATCACTGTAATATGGTATGAGGACTGATGAAAGAGCCCTGAAGTACTGTTACACATTTTTTTATGATCTATTGAACCAGTTTTATTTTAGTTATGCCCCATGTATAACTCATGCAGTACAACTAATAAAAATTGGAGAAACATTGGAGTACCAAAGATAAGTTAAGCAGGTGTGACATAGGGAAGTTGATACTAGAAAGCTGTATTAACAGTTTAAGAGGACAAGAAATGAACTTATTGTTTGAAAAATGTAACATTTTTCTAAGGTAAAGCTTGCAAATTTTCTATATCTGACATCCTCTTGACACTCCCATCTGGCATGAAGCAGCTTTGTGGTCATAATGCTCCTATTGTTTCTAGGTCTCCACTTAAACAAACAAACAAAAACACAACAACAAACAAACTATGAAATGATAAGTAATGAGATTGAAATATTATATTATCTGACCTCCAAAGTTCTTATCAATTCCAAACAATTCATGATATTCTTTCTCATCTGGGCTTTCTCACAAATGAAATGGTTGAAGAGCAGAGTTCCACTTCTAGAATGGCAGTGTAAGTAGCTCTATGGACCCCTTTTCCAGTGAAATAAGCATGACTAGTAGCATAGTGGCTAAGGCACTTGACTGCTAACCAGAAGGCTGGTGGTTTTCAAACCCACCAGCCACTCCTTGGAAGGAAGATGGGGCAATCTACTTCCATAGTGATAATGCCTCAGAAACCCAAGGAAAGGTCGCTATGAGTCTATGAGTGGGGTCCAACTTGACAGCACATAACAACAACAACAGTAAAAACCATAAAACAAAAGTCTGGAATTTGTACTAAGAACATATAGCAAATGAAGAAATGCTAATAAAATCCACTAAAACTCAGTGAGGAAAATAAGAGTCTGTGGCATTTGAACAATAACTCATTTCCTTCTCTCCCTCTCCCAGATCACCGTAATAGAGGTGGCACTCTAGATCAGTTTAGCCAAGAATACAGAGCTCTCTCTTTCCTCAAAGAAGCAGGCCACTATTTCCAATTCATCAGCTACATGTTAGAGACATTAGATTCCAGGTGAGTGCTGCTAAAACATTAGGGGCTCCCTTCTTCCATGCAGAACTTACTCATAGAATGGAGGCTTTACTTGAAGTCCAGTACTGAGAATAGTAGGAGCTCTGGTAGTATAGTGCCTAATGCGCTTGACTGCTAACCAGAAGGTGGGCGAATCAAAGCCACCAGCCACTCCTCAGAAGGAAGGTTGGACAATCTACTTCCATAGTGATACCACCTCAGAAACCCAAGGAGAGGTCACTATGAGTCTAGTATCACTCAACAGCACGTAATAGCAACAACAACACCGAGAATACTGGAACTTCAGTATCATTGTTCCAGCTCACTTGTAATTGAAGTTCCTACAAAGAAAGAGGCAAGGTGGTAAGACCAGAGGTCACTGTCTCCTGCTCAGAGCCCTGTTTTGAAAGTAGTAGTGACACTCCAAGAGAAGTAGGCCACTGACCCACCTCCAGTTCCAGAACTGTGGCTCAGAGAGTTGTGCCTAGGGGGACAGGCAGGCCAAAAGAACAAAGAGCTCCAAATCTTTCTCCAAAGAAACTGACTTCATTTAAAACTGAATGTGGGGAACTGCAAACATAAGAGTGCTTTTAAAAACAAAAGAGATTTGGGTGGAAGCAAATAAGAAGATGCTGATACCTACAAGAACTCAACAAGCTAAATTGTTGGCCAGCTCTTTTACCAGCCATTGAAACAGACAGCTGCAGAAGAGAAGAGCCCTCCTGGGAGTCAAGCATACCTCAAAGACTGGTCTCAAAAACTACCTGCAAAGGGATGTAAATTTAGTTAGATCAGACTGCAGAATAATTTATGCTCCAGGGCATTCTTGAAAACAATAGAACATTCAGCTAGTGAGCAGTGGAGGCTAATAGGTGGGTGTGCTTAGCAAAAGAGAGTCAAGTAGAGGTCCACACCACAGGATGATTGGATGTATGTCTAAAGCTACACTGTCTGATGTGTGACATCAAAAGCTTCAAACTTTGGGGAAGTAACACTGCCACCGAGTAGATTCCCGCTCGTAGTGACCCCCAAAGGGGTTTCCAAGGTGGTAAATCTTTACAGAAGTATTGCCCGGTCTTCGTTCCCTAGAGTGGCTGGTGGGTTTGAACTGCCAACCTTCTGATTAGCAGTCAAATGCCAGGCTTCACTAAAATAGTCTACCTAATGAGTAAACAAATAAAGAAGCAAACCACATCAACAACACCCCCAGAAGTGGAAGAGACAAGATCAATATCCAGAGTTGCTACAATATATTATCTAAAATGTCCAGCTTTCAATTTGCAAAACCTGCAAAGAAGTGGGAAAGTGTGACCAACACACAGGGAAAAAGCCAGGCAAGGGAAACTGCCTGTGAAAGGATCCACAGATCAGATTGATCAAATAAAGTGATCAAAGTAGCCATTATAAATAAATACAATGAACTAAATGAAACTATGCTTAAATTTGAAAAAGGGCATGAGGATAATGTCTCATCAAATTGTTCTTGTTGTTAGGTGCTGTCAAGTTGGCTCTGACTCATAGCGACCCCATATACAAGAGAATGAAACACTGCCTGATCCTGCACCAGCCTCTCAATGCTTGCCACACCTGAGCCCATGGTTGCAGCCACCTTGTCAATTGATCTCATTGAGGCCCTTCCCTTTTTTGATGACCCTCTACTTTACCAAACATGATATACTTCTTCAGGAAATGGTCCCTTCTGATCACATGACCAAAGTAGGTGAGATGAAGTCCGACCATTCTGGCCACAAAGGAGTACTCTTGCTGCACTTCTTCCAGAACAGATTTGTTAGTTCTTCTGACAGTCCATAATACTTTTGGCATTCTTTGCCAACACCATAACTCAAAACATCAACTCTTCCTCAGTCTTCTTTATTCGTCGTCCAGCTTTCACAGGAATACGAGGCAACTGAAAGCACCATGGCTTGAGTTAGGCACACCTTAGTCTTTAAAGTGACATCTTTGCTTCTTAACACTTTAAAGAGGTCTTTTGCAGCACATTTGCCCAATGCAGTACAACGTCTAATTTCTTTTTTATTTTATTTTTTTATTGCGCTTTGGGTGTCAATTTACAGAACAGAATTTGTTTACATTCAATGGTTCATGTACATTTGGTTTCACTCCCCAATTACCATCCCCAACCCTAACCCACTCTCCTCCTCTCCCTTCCTAAAAGCCTCCCCTCCCCACACCCGTGTCCCTCTTAGTTATGCACTCTTGTCTGTCTACCTTTTCCTACGTGTGAATGTTGCCCCTCTGGTGCCCCATGGCCAATTGCTCTAAGGAGTATATCTCTGTAGAGTAGGTGGGTGCATCGCCCTGGGCTGGGTGTTCTGCATGTAAGTCTGTTAGGCTGTGAGCCAGTCCTTGGGAGTGAGTTTTATCCCAGGCCCAATGTGTATCCCAACAATGATAAAAATAACAACACACTTAGTTGTGCATGTTTTTCCTCTAATAGCAGAAATGAGACAAGGATACCATTACTGCTACTTCTATTTAACCCTGTATGGAGATGCTAGCTAGAGCAATTAGGCAAGTTGTTGTTGTTGTTATGTGCCATCGAGTTGGCCTGGACTCATAGTGACCCCTCCTTCGGTTGCCAAGGCAGTATCACTACAGAAGTAGATTGCCCCATCTTCCTTCCGAGCAGTGGCTGGTGGGTTTGACCCGCTAGCCTTCTGGTTAGCAGTCAAGTGCCTTAGGCACTATGCTACCAGAGCTCCTAATTAGGTAAGTAGATGAAATAAAAAAAGGCCTTTATATTAGAAAAGAAAAGTAAAGTAATTTCTATTCACAGATAACATGATCTTGTATGTAGAAAATCTTAAGGAATCTGAAAAGAGGCTGTTACAATGATTAATAATGCCTGGTCCACTTACTTCACTGGGTACTTTAATGATTAAATGAGAATTATACTGTGGTCCAAGGAGCTCTAGTGGTGTAATGGCTAAAGCATTCAGCTGATAACCAAAAGTTGGTGGCTTGAACCCATCAGCCACTCTGCAGGAGAAAGATAAGGCAGTCTGCTTCTGTAAGAATTTACAGCTTTGGAAAACCTATAGGGCAGTTCTCTATCCTAAAGTGTCAGTGTCATTTTGAGTCAGAATCGACTTGATGGCGATAGATTTAGGCAGTGGCCCTGGCAATCTTCTGTAAAATTATAGCCAAGAAAATCCTATGGGGCAGTTCTACTCTGTCACATGGAGGCTCTGTGAGCTGGAAATGACTTGACAGCACTTAACAATATACAGTGGAAGAAATAGCTTTGTAATGTGCAACATGAATACAAGATGTTACTCAGGGTTGTCATGCTGCAAATTCCAGAGGTTACCCTTTATTTAAACTACAATGTTAATTTACCCCTGCTTTTTGTGTAACCCAGCATGTTGTTATTATCAGTTACTATTGAGTTGATGGCAACCCCATATGTGCAGAGTAGAACTGGTCCACAAGGTTTTCAAGGCTATGACATTTTGGAAGCAGATTGCCAGACCTATCTTCCAAGACACCTCCGGGTAGGTTCAAAGTACCAACCTTTCAGCTAGTAGTTGAGGCTTTAGCAAACTTGACCATTGAATTGTATTGTGTTATATGCCTCATTAATGCAGGCATTGCATGTGAATCTTATTTACTCTTTTTATAATTGGAAATTATTTTTATAATTGGAAAATGAGAAAGTATTTTAGAAACATAATTTTTAGAAGGATGAATGTGAGGAATTTTCTAGCTAACATATTTACTCCTGTTTCAAAATTCTTTCAGGACATATTTTGGCTAGGTGGCTTCTGTCTCAGCTTCTTTTGCTGTCCTGGATTATAATATATCTGCTACTAATAGAATGAGGGAGTTGACAAATACATTTTTTCAGAGTCACCCATCTTGATCTGTTTAATGTATTTTTCCCTCTTTCAATGTGAGTCAAGAAGAGAAACAAAACAGACCCTGTGACCCCAGCTATAAATCTGATCTTGCCAGTGACAGGGTTAAACTGCATGGGTGGGTCAAGTTGAGTTATTTTACTTTTGCTATTTTGAAAATCCCATGTCTTACCAATCATTCACTCCCAGAGTTCTTTCAGTGCTGATATAGGGTCACCTCTAGTCAGTGGAATACTCTGCTTAGATAATCAATGACCACCTGGTCCTACTCAGCTATCATGTGGATGCCCAAAGGTAGATCACGTTAAGCCTACAAGTCAGCGATATTTATCGACAATCTAGCAACAGTGGCTGGTAGCTCAGAAGAGCTTCCCCTGGGAAGGCCTAATGTACACAAACAAATCCCTGGCCCAAGCAGTTCTGCCATTGGGGATGTATCATGTCTTGTTGATTGCAAACAGAGTCATCCTTCATAGGCTTCTTTGAAAAATATATTTGTTTTTATTATAGAATTAATACATGTCCACTACTAAAGAATTCAATAAATATAGATAAACTAATAAGATAATGAAAATACCCTACCATTTATATTTAAGAAAGATCAATATCCTAGGCATTAAAAAAAAAAAACCTCACTGACATTGAGTCGATTCCACTCATAGTGACCCCCCTTGGGTTTCTGAGACAGTATCTCTAAGGACATAGATTGCCCAATCTTCCTTCTGATGAGTGGCTGGTGGGTTTGAATTGCTAGCCTTCTGGTTAGCAGTCAGGTGCCTTAGGCACTGTGCCACCAGAGCTCCTATCCTAGGCATTAGTGAGCTGAAATGGACTGGTATTGGCCTTTTGAATAAGACAATGATATATTCTACTATGCAAATAATAACATATTGAAGAAGAATGATATAACATTAATTGTCAAAAATAACACTTTGAGATCTATCCTGAAGTCCAATGCTGTCAATGATAGGACAATATCCATATACCTACAAGGATGACCGGTTAATTCAAATATTATTTAAATTTATGCCCTAAAACACTAAAGACAAAGATTAAGAAATTGAAGATGTTTTACCAGTTTTTACAGTCTGAAATTAACCAAACATGCAAGAAAGCTGCATTGATAATTACTTGTGATTGGAAAGCAAAAGTTATAAACAAAGAAGAAGCGACAGTAGTTGGAAAATATGGCACTGGTGATAGAAATGACTCCAGAAATTGCATGACGGAATTTACAAGACCAATGATTTATTCACTGCAAATTCCTTTTTTCAGTAACATAAACAATGGTGAGTGGATCTCAACAGATGGAATACACAGGAATCAAATTGACTCCATCTGTGGAAAAAGATGATGGATAAGCTCAATATCAGTCAGAAAAATGCCAAGGGCTGACTTGGAACAGATCATGAATTGCACAAATGCAAGTTTAGGTAGAAGCTGAAAAAAATTAAAACAAATCCATGAGAACCAAAATATGACCTTGAGTATATACTACCTGTGTTTAGAGACCATCTGAAAAATAGATTTGATGCATTGAATACCTATGACTGAAGACCAGATAAGTTATGGGCTGACACCAAGAATATTAGACATGAAGAAAGCAAAAAGTCCTTAAAGAGACAAGAAAGGAAGAGAAGGAAAAAATAGTGTCAGAAGAGACTCTGAAACTTGATCTTGAATGGAGAGTAATTAAAGGAAATGGAAAAGATGATGTGAACAGAATGTTTCAAAGGGTGACTTGTGAAGATGAAGTAAAGTATTATAATGAAATATTTCTGAAACTGAGAGAATTGAAAAAAAAATCAAGACTTGAATTTCAATACTGAAGGATTCTGTCACTTTGTGGAAGAAAGATGAGGCATTCTGTTTCCATAAAGATTTACAGCCTTAGAATCCTAATGGGAGTCACTATGAGCTAGAATCTACTTGAAGGCAGTGAGGGTGTTATTTATTTTATTTTTTTAGTTATGGGCAAAATAATGAATGATGCAAGAAGCATCAAAAGAAGATGGCAGGAATACAGAGAATCACTGTACCAGAAATAATTGGTTGACATTGAATCATTTCAGGAGGTAGCATATGATTAAGAACTAATGGTATTGAAGGATGAAGTGCAGACGTCACTGAAGGAACTGGTGGAAAACAAGACTCCAGTAATTGACTCAATATCCATTGAGATGTGTTAACCAATGAATGCAAAGCTGGAAGCTCTCATTCCTTTATTCCAAGAAATTTGGAAGACAGCTACCTGGCCAACTCACTGGAACAGATCCATATTTGTGCCATTCCAAAGAAAGGTGATTCAAAAGAATGAGGAAATTGTTGAACAATATCATCTGCAAGTAAAATTTTGCTGAAAATGATTCCAAAAATGGTTGCAGCAGTACATTGATAGGAAACTACTAGAAATTCAAGTTGGATTCAGAAGAGAACGTTGAACAAGAGATATCATTGCTGATGTCAGAGATGGAACTTGGCTGAAAGCAGAAGATACCAGAAAGATATTTTCCTGTGTTTTATTAACTGTGCAAAGACTTATGACCACATGGATCATAACAAATTATGGATATCTCTGTGAAGACCAAAACATTTAATTGTGCTCATGAGGAAGCTCATAGACCAAGAAGCAGTTGTTTTAACAGAACAAGGGGATATTTTATGGTTTAAAATCAGGAAAGGTGTGTGTCAGGATTGTATCCTTTCACCGTACTTATTCACTTTGTGTGCTGAGCAAATAATCAGAGAAACTGGACTGTATGAAAAATAACGTGGCATTAGGATTGGAGGAAGACTCATTAACAACCTGCGATATGCAGATGACACATTTACTTGCTGAAAGTGAGGATGATGTGAAGTCCTTACTGATGAAGATTAAAGACCATAACCTTCAATATGGATTACATCTCAACATAAAGAGAACAAAATCCTCACAACTGGTGTAATAAGAAACACCATGATAAATGGAAGAAGGATTGAAATTGTCAAGAATTTTACTTTTCTTAGATCCACAATTAACACCCATAAAAGCAGGCAGTCAGGGAATCAAAGGACCTATTGTACTGGGAAAGGACCTCTGGTAATGTAGTGGTTCAGGTGTTTGGCTGCTAACCAAAAGGTCAGTGGTTCGAACCTAATAGCTGCTCCATGGAAGAAAGATGAGGCAGTTTACTTCCATAAAGATTTACAACCTTGGAAACCCTATGGGGGGAGGCTGTCTTTATGAGTTGGAGGTGACTTGATGGCAGTTAGTTTGTTTTGTTTTTTATTGTATTAGGAAAACTGCTGCAAAAGACTTCTTTAAAGTGTTAAAGAGCAAAGATGTCACTTTGAAGACTAAGGTGCACCTGACTCAAGCTATGGTATTTTCAGTTGCTTCATATGTATGTAAAAGCTATGAATAAAAAAGACCCGAGAAGGACTGATGCATTTCAGTTGTGGTGTGGGTGAAGAAAATCGAATGACCTTGTACTGCTAGAAGAACAAATAAAACTGTCTTGGAGTGAGTACAACTGGAATGCTCTTTAGAAGTGAGAATGGCCAGACTTTATCCATCATACTTTAGTTATGTTATTAGGAGAGACCAGTCCCTGGACAAGGGTATCATGCTTGGTAAAGTAGAGGGTCAGGAAAAAAGGGAAAAACTCTCAATGTGATGGATTGACACGTTGCTGTTGTTGTTATGTGCTGTCGAGTCGGCCTGGACTCATAGCGACACTTCCTTAGGTTTCCGAGGAAGTATCACTAGAGAAGTAGTATTGCCCAACCTTCCTTCCGAGGAGTGGCTGGTGGGTTTGAACTGCCAGCCTTCTGGATTGACACAGTGACTGCAGAAATTGGCTCAAGCATAGCAAAGATTGTGAGGATGGCACAAGGACCAGGCAATGCTTCGTTCTGTTGTATATAGGGTTGCTAGGAGTTGACAGTGACTCAACAGAACCTATAACATAGCAACAACCACTCAGAGGTAATTAGTTATCGTATTGATATATACACAGATACATGCACAGACATTCACACATTTCAAAATGGCATCATAGTAGGTTATTTCTTTAAAATATCCTTTTTAAATTAAAAACAAGTAATTAGCAACTTCCCATGTCTATATATCTTTTTCCAGAATATTATGTTTAATAACTGTTCAACACTTTGGTTCGATGGATATGGTATAATTCATTCAATGAATCCCTTATTTTCATATCTTTTTGTTATTTTTCTTGGACTGCTTTGGCATATGCAAACCTTAATGTCATTCCAGGAACAGTTTTAGAATAGAAACATGCTTTTTAAAAATTAGGCACCATGGACAACTTTTGTTTCCTTCATCTTAAAAAGAAATGATGACTTTATTTCAAGTGTCTTTAGCTCCCTCTTGGAGTGCAACACAACTTTTATAAGCTCATTGCAGCAAATATATTCCCATTTTCCTGTTTCTGAATTTTATTTTTCTCCCAAACCCATGAAACATAGTTATTAGGTCTTATTGTTTGTACCCATCCTGGGGAATGTCTTGGCAAGAATTAGCTTTAAAAAGGAGAAAATCTAAAGATGTCTACTAAATGGGGCATGCTTGAATAGCAGTTTTTTATATCCTCAAATGTTTTTAGAAATTTATATGGGAACATACATTTCCACATGGTTCACAGATGATAATGGTTTCCTTCAAGGTTTATAGAGGGAAAGGTTTGCTGCCTTTCCTTTCATTACAAAGCTTTTAAAGCTCACCAATTCCCATGAAAGGTGATTTGGATTTTCCTACTAAAATCTTCCCTGAAGGAAGTAAAGCTTTGTCTATTCAGAAGTAAACCATCAAGTTAGTCTCCAAATATAGGTAAAAAGAGCTCAAGAAGAAAGTTGGAAAATTATGACTTGGCATTAGACACAATAATAAAAGTTTGTAAGAGGTTGAGTGCTGATGTATTTATACATCTAGAAGAATGCTAAAAATTGATACAAGTTTCTACTGATAGCACCTTATAAATCACCTAGTGTAACGCTTTTATTTTATAATCTAGAAAATCAATTCCAGGAGATAGGAAGAGACTGTTCCAAGTTCACACAAACTAATTATAACTAATTTTATCTAAATCAGAATGAGGGTCTTTATTTATTGACTTCTAGTTCTCCCTCCCACCTTTTTTTTGCATTCATAAAATCAAGCTGTAGATTACCATGCAATTCATACCACAGTAGAAGGTAATTGCATCTTCCAATTGCTTAGGAAGTCAAGGGGAGCTTCAGGAGGAAGCAAAAAATAATGGAGTAGTTCACTGGGGGTTAAGAGTGTAGACTGAGAGCCAGTAAAGTTTTCAAACCCCGTTCTACTACTAGACTTTGATCCTATAACAGCACCTAATGTCTTTGCTTCTTCTGTTGAATTAAATGAAATATTAATGACAATAACAATAAAATGAATACTTATATGCTTGTGAAAACTAAGTAATTGAAAACTTTCAGAAGAGTACTTATACAGTTATGCATAATGCTTGTTAGACTTATTTCTGCTGCTATTGTTTTGGTAGAGAAGGTAGAGATTATAGCAAATCTGAAGTCATGTGGCCATGGGTTATTAACCCTGCTCCTCAAAGCACTAACTGTGACCTTTGGTAAATTACAAAAGTATTTTTAAGTTTCAAGTTTCTTCGTCTGTAAAATAAGTACAATATGTCTTCATCACTGGGTTAATATGAGAATTAAACAATATAATACATGTAAAATATTTATTACAGTATTTGGCACTTAGTAAATACTCGTTATTATTATGATTAATTTTAAACTAATTATTTTCCAACTGGTCCTCATAAATCAGCCTTAAATTATATGATATGCTTCCTTACAAAATGACAGTTGAAGGCCATGTACATTTGCCATAAGAAAATAAGCAGAAAATAGGCCATATGGTAGGTAAATTATATTGGATTTCTCTCCAGATCACCATGCCCAGAGCTCTGCAAGTACTAAGTATATAGAAATGTTTTGTTTCTGATGATGACAGTGCCTGTGATAGACACTTTTATGATCATGGCCTTGCCAATAGCACTTCTACATTTAGAGAAAACATAATGGATGAGTAAGTGAAAGGTTGTTCTAATTTTAACAAAAACTGGTATTCTCAGATAAATTCTGCAGCAATGGAGCAACAACAGTTGACTTATTGTTAACCACATGGGGCTGAAGCAATCAACCTCCTTCATTTGGCTTGGCTCCTGTGCTCATGACTTTTGGAAAATTAAGTGCCGGTTTTCAGAATTTGAAGGACAAGAGCTGTCAATTGACACACTTTCCCTTCTGATTCTTATTGTGCCCACTAAGACATGCTGTGGAGTGGACAACTTATTTGCCTTTCTTCCTACTTAATTAGAAATGTTCAAACATCAAAGGGTGAACATGATGCTTTAAGCATTTCTAGTCACAAAGAATGTGTCTGCTTGAAGCCCACTGATGAGAAATTTTATCACCAGAATAATTAATGTTTTAGCTGGGACACTCATTCCATGTTGCTTCTGGCTGTGAATTTTGATTAGTTGCTAACAGAAGAGGATTTCATCAGCATCTTACCAGAGATGTTGTTATTCAGTTGCTACCAAACCAAATAAGGTACGTTGTGTCTGAACTTAATTGCCCTGGGTTTGTACCCTCTTCCACCCTTTAACCCAACTGTCTGATTGTTAGTATAATAAAAATTATACCATTTGAGCAACTTTAGTGTCAGACATACTATGTCAGACAAACTAGGCCATTAAGGTTATAAGCTTACGTCATCAGCTTCTCTTCTCAGCATTGCCTCTGACTCTGGAATTACTAATCATATTACTGGAAAAGACTCCCTTGATTTATCATTGCACAACAGCTATATCCTTAGTTCCAAAAGAAATTATCCATCACAACTTGTTCCTCTTTTGTTTCCCTGAGCAAGGTTAAAAAAGGGTCCCAGTGAAGGCTGAATAAGACTGAATTCTTGAGTCACTTCCAAGTTTAACTTACTACATTAAAACAGCATCATTTCTCTTTAATTTTTTATATTAAACATTTAATTTTTTATATTATATCATTACCTCAGCAGCACATGTGGAAAATTCATGCACAATGAAATTAGTTATTCTGAGCTTATCCTCATAAAGAGTATACTCCATAAAGGAAGTTGGGAATAAAGATGGATTGTGTTGCAAGAAGTAGGTGCCTCAGTAAACCTCTACTGCTGAGACAGGCTAAGTGTAAAGAGAAACTGTCTCACCTGAGGAGAAAAGTCCCCAATAGCTTTTCTGGTATCCTTTCCCCTTATACATCTTTCCTAATAATAAACAATGTTTATTGAACATTTACTGTTGGTCATTACTACCAATAACCAAAGTTTATTGAGTCCTATATGTACCAGACATATTATCTCATTTAATCTTCATAATAAACAAAATAGAGGACTTTTTCCTCCAAATCACATTATTTGAATGGTGACTCATTTAGTTAATAATTTGATCATTTATATTCTGCATCTTTTCAAAAGGAACTTGATGTATTTCCATTAACAGAAAGGTAGTTACTGCATCTAGCGAAAAAAACAGCTTTGAAGGCAACCAGGCATTGACCAAGGAACATTTTATTTACATTTCCTGGTCTCTTTCTGATTCACTCTGTCTTGTGTTCATGGTAGTCTGGGCCATTTGGATGGTGAGAAAGTCGGGAAGAAAGGATTCACAAGGATACTTCACTGAGGTGGCTTAGTCCAAGGAACTGATAAAGGGAGTGTTCCCAGTACCCCATGTGAAATGGACCAATGAGAGTTTCACACATCACACATGGAACTTTTATGTGATGCATGATTTTTTGAAAATGATGTGCTTGAAGCAAAGTCAGCACACTCACTTGATTTCCTTCATCTGTGAAAATTATGTTAATGACATAGGCCTCAAGGGAAGAGCTTCAAATTGAATGAATGTGGAAAGTTAAATTTATGGGGTTCCAATGTTAAACCAACTTTGCATTTGTGATACTTGGTTTTGTTATGTTTTGTTTTTAATATATTGCTGGATTTGATTTTCTAATATTTGGTCTAGAAATTTGGCATGTATAATTTTTAGGGATGTTGATTTGTGTTTATTTGTAATATCTTTGATGATACCAAGATAACGTTGGCCTTGTAAACTCAGTTGGGAAGTTTTTTCTCCTCTTCTGTGTTCTGAAAACTAATTCTGAAAAGAATTATCATTATTTCTTTCATTATTAATTATTTCTTCATTTTGGTAGAATTAATTAGTGAAGCCAACTGGGCCTGAATTTTCTTTGCAGGTAAGTTTTTAATTGTGGATAATTTCTTTAATAGATATGGAATTATTCTATTTGTTCTTGATTAAGTTTTGGTAGTTTATGTCTTTCAAAAATCCATCCAGTTTATCTAGATTGACAGTCAAATTTGTTAGCATATACTTGTTGATAATGTTCTCTTATTATGCTCACCTATAACTATGATTCCTATTTAATGCCCATTAGTAGTGATTTTTATTGTCTCTCTTCTTTCTTTGTTTTGGTGAGTTTGGGTAGGGTTTAACAATTCTGTTGATGTTTTCAATTAGCCGGATCTCGGCTTTATTTTCTTTCTTCCTACTGTTTGCCTATTTTCTGCTTTATTAATTTCTGATTATTCCTTCACTATTTCCTTCCTCCTACCTACTTTACTGAGCCCTGGTGGCATAATGCCTAAAGCAATTGCCTGCTAACCGAATGTTGGCAATTGCAACCTACCAGCCACTCTGCAGAAGGAAGACTGGGCAATCTACTTCCGTAAAGATTTACCACCTCAGAAGCCCAAAGAGGGTCATTATAAATCAGAATCTACTCAATGGTAGTGAGTTTGGTTTGAGTTACTTTACTCATCTTTTGTAACTTTTGAGGTGAAATTTTAGGCAATCATTTTTGGATATTTCTTCTTTATACATTTCAAGATAACAAAGTCCCTCTAAGCACTGCTCAAGCTGTATCCCATAAATTATGACACATTGTGTGGTAGGCTGAATAATGACCACCAAATATGCCATCTAATTCCTAGAATCTATGAATGTTACTTATGTGGCAGAGGGATTTTACATTTAAATTAAGGACCTTGAGATTGGAGATTATTCTGGATTATCTAGTGGGCTCAGTGTAATCACAAGGGTCCTTGTAAGAGAGACACAAAAAGAATCAGAGAGAAGGTGGTATGATAATGGAAGCAGAGATGGGAGTAATGTGCTTTGAAGACAGATGAAGGGGCCACAAGCCAAGGAATACAGGGGGCTACTAGAAGTTGAAAAAGACAAGGAACTAGATTCTTTCCTGAGAGGCTTCAGGAGGAATTAATCCTGCTGACACCTTGACTTTAGCCTAGTGAAACTGATTTCAGACTTCTCATCTCCAGAACTGTATGTAGGATAATAAGTTTGTGTTGTTTTAAAATACTAAGTTTGTGGAAATTTGTTTGAGCAGCAATGGGAAGTTAATACATGATATATTGTCCTCACTATTAATTCAAAATACAATAAACCAAAAAAAAACAAAAAAAACAAAACAAAACCCAAACTCACTGCTGTCGAGTCCATCTTGATTCATAGTGAACCCTCCTTGGGTTTCCCAGGTGGTATCTCTATGGAAGTAGATTCCCCAATCTTCCTCTTTAATGTCTTCTTTGACAAATGGAGTGTATAGGTCATTATATATATATATATATATGTATATGTTGTTGTTGTTGTTGTTATGTGCCGTCGAGTCGGTATATATGGTTTAATTTCCAAGTTTTGCATTTTCCCCTAGGTATCTAAATGGTTTTCATTTTAAATTTAATTCCATTGTGACCAGAGAATATACTCTGTATGATTTCAACCTTTCAAAATTGAGATGTGTTTTATGTTGCAACATATGGTCTATCTTAGTGAATATAACATGTGCACTTAAAATGAGTGTGTATTCTGCAGTTATTAGATGTAGTTGTTACATGAATATCAATTAGGTGAAGGTAGAATATAATTATTCAGATCATTTGTGCCTTTAATACAACTTTAATCTATTTTTTCTTTTATTCGAGGAGCAAAAATGGTGTTAAAAATCTACTATGATTGTCGAATTGTGTTTCTTCCTTTAATTCTGCTAATTTTTGTTAAAAGTATTTTGAAATGATCTTGTTAGCCTATATACACCCATGTATATGTATTCTTATGTTTTCTTGATGAATTAAATCTTTTATCCTTAAACGTTTATTATTTTCTTTAAGCAATACCACTCAGTCTTGATTCCTGTAGCTTTGTAGTAAGTTTTGAAGTTGGGTAGTTTGAGTCTTCCAACTTCATTCTTCTTTTTAAAGATTGTTTTGACTATTTTGGGTCCTTTGAATTTCCATATGAATTTTAGAATCAGCTTATTAATTTTTGCAAATTGGCATCTGGAGTTTTGATAGCAATTGTATCTCAACAATATTAAGACTTCTGATACATGAATATGGATTGCCTTTTCAGTATTTAGGTCTTTGATTTCTTTTGACTATGTTTTTTAGTTTTCAAACTTAAAATTTGCATTTCTTTTGTTAAATTTATTCCTAAGAGTTTTGGTCAGTGTTTTGTTAGCCTCAATTGGTGTCACCACCTTGGGCAGCTGCAGTGCTAAATAATTTCTATTGAAACTTTTGATAAATATCCTGGAGATAGGGCTATTCTCAAGAGTGAGCTCTGAGTCAAGTCAAATAAAAGAGCTCTGAGTCAAGTCAAGACAAGCCTGAGAATGGAGCTTTTCAGGGAGCTACTAGACTATTCAGGAGCTCTGGTGGCCTAGTGCTTAGGGCATTTGACTGCTAACCAAAAGGTTGGCAGTTCAAATCTACCACCCCTCTGTGGAAGGAAGAGTGGGCAATCTACTTACATAAGATTGATCTCCAAAATCCAAAGGGGGTCACTATGAGTTAGAGTCGACTTGATGGTAACAAGTTTGGTTTTATTTATTTATTTATTTTTACTAGACTGTTCAAATAGTGACGATTCTCTGGAGTGAGGTTTCTTAGTGACCTTCAAACAATTTTTTCCCTCTCCAATGCCTTTTAAGCTACTTGTTTTCACAGCTACTGTCATTGTGAAGCTATTAGTTTTCAAAGCTATTGTGGAGCTACAGAGAGAGGGAACATTAATATCAAACTATATTATTATTATTAAATGTTAATTGTTATATGCAGGGCAGTCACCTAGAAAATAACTCATAAAATTATATTAAAAGACTTCAGTACTCCACTTTGGAATAATATGTAGAGCTATAAGGTAGAAAAAAGTGCAAAACTTGAACAACACTGTAAACCAATTAGTCCAAACAGACATCTATAAGTAAGGAAGAAAAGAAAAAAAAACTCACTGCCATCGAGTGGATTCTGACTCATAGCGACCCCTTTAGGTTTCCAAGGTAGTAAATCTTTATGGAAGTAGATTGTCCACTCTTCGTTCTGTGGAGTGGCTGGTGAGTTTGAACCACCAACCTCTGGTTAGGCACTGTGCCACCAGAGCTCCTTAAATAGGGGAAAGGACACATTAAAGTGCCACAAAGCTCACTGTTCTTACTTAGATTCATTTTTATGAAATAATTGCTATTGAGATGGTTGTAAGTTTTTGATTAATTACAGAATTCTTAAAAAAAAACCTTGATATTAGTGATTTTCCCAGTGTTCTCATTGTTTTTATGGATGATTGGATTTTTGGAGGTTTTTCACCTGACATGCTCCTTGCCTTTGTTATCGAAAACAGTTACTGTTTGTAACTTTCTAGGTGGTAGATTCAACCTCCAACACTTAAAAAATATTTTTTCTTTATTTTTTGCTTTCCTTAGTTTTTGATGGGCATTTTTGAATCATTGTTTCTCTGCTTGTAATTTTTTTCTGGATGCTTTAAAAGTTGTCATCTTTATTTATTTATATTTAGGAATTTGGCTATGACGTGCTTAGGCGAGATATTTTTCTAATTTATCCTGATTTTACATGGTTGAGCTTTTTGAATTTGTAAATTTATGCTGATAACCAAATTTGGAAAGTTTTT
>NW_006922185.1:1499134-1501587 GCF_000298275.1 Orycteropus afer afer | reverse complement strand
TTCTTGTTATGGCTCTCACTTCTTTAGGGTATATACCTAGTAATGGGATGGCTGGGTCAAATGGTATTTGTATTCAAATTTGGAAAGTTTTTGACCATTGTTTTTTAATATCTTATTTTAAATCTATTCTCCTCTGGAATTCCAAATGACTCTTTATTGTTGTTGTTGTTAAGTGTCATGAAGTTGGCTTTGACTCATAGCCACCCTTTGCACAACAGAACAAAACTCTCTTTAGTCCTGTGCCATCCTCACAATCTTGCTCTGCTTGAGCCTATCATTGCAGCCACTGTGTCAGTCCATCTCACTGAGGGTCTTTCCCTCTTCACTGACCTAATTTATCCAGCATGCTATTCTTCTCTAGAGAACGGTTCCTTCTGACAACATAACCAAAGTAGGTGAGACAAAGTCTGGCCATTCTCACTTCAAAGGAACATCTGGCTGCACTTTTTTCAGGACAGATTTGTTTATTCAGGCAGTACATAGTATTTTCAGTATTCTTTGCTAATACTATAATTCAGAGGCATCAACTCTTCTTTGATCTTCCTTATTCATTGTCCAGTTTTCACACAGTTATGAGGTGATTGAAAGTACGATGGCTTGGGTCAGATGACCTTTGTCTTCAAAGTGACATCTTTGCTTCTTAACACTTTAAAGAGGTCTTTTGCAGCACATTTGCCCAGTGCAATTAGATGTCTGATTTCCTGACTGCTGCTTCTATGGGTGTTGACTGTGGATCCAAGGAAAATGAAATCCTTGATAACGTCAATCTTTTCTCTGTTTATCATGCTGTTGCTTCTTGGTCCAGTTGTGAGGATTTTTATTTTCTTTATATGGAGCTGTAATCCATACTGAAGGCTGTAATCTTTGATCTTCATCAGTAAGTGCTTCAAGTCTTCTTCACTTTCAGCAAGCAAGGTTGTGTCATCAGCATATCACAGGTTCTTAATGAGTCTTCTTCCAAAACTGAAACCACGTTACTCTTCATATAGTCCAGCTTCTTGGATTATTTGCTCAACATACAGATTGAATAAATGTGGTGAAAATATTCTAAACCATGTAGTATCCCCTTGCTTTATTCAAACATCAGCCTCTTGGTCAATGCACAGGTTCCTCATGAGCACAGCTAAGTGTTCTGGAATTCCCACTCCTCACAATGTTGTCCATAATTTGTATTAGATCTTTAAAAACTGTCCCACTAATCCTTGAGACTGTGTTAATTTTTTAAAATATTTTTTTCTTTCTTCTTCAGATTTCATGATTTCTGTTCATCTGTCTTCTATTTTACTATATTCTCTGTCATCTACATTCTGCTTTTAAGCACACACTGTCATTGTTTAAATATCAAATATTTTAATTCTAAAAGTTTGCTTTGAAATTTTTTATATTTTCCATTTATCTCCTGATATTTTCTATTTTTTTTTCATTTATTAGATGCATATTTTTCTTACCTTACTTCTGTAGTTACAATAGCTTCTCTAATGTTCTTATCTGATAATTTCAAGATCTGGTTCATTTCAGGTTGCCTATCTTTCAGTTGTTTTTTTCTTTGGAATGGATCACACATTCCTGTACTTTCATATATACAGTAATTTTTGATTGAATACTTGATGTTGTGAATGTTATATTGAAAAAAATCTAGGTTCTATTATATTCTTCCAAAGAACATTGATTATCTTTATGTAGAAAATAATTTGGTTAAATTTATGCTGAAACTGTTATCCCTTCAGGGATTTAAGGGAAGTGGGACGTGTAGATTTCAATAAATTTTTTAAGGCTGAGGTGTAATCTACTTTCAGTTGGCCCCACACTTCTGTGGTTCATGAGCCAGCTGGAATTGTATACTGTTTCCACACAGAATTTGGGCCTCCCTTCACTAGTTCTTTCCATTTTGAGGTTTCCCTTTCACTCTCCAGTGGACCTGATTGTCCTGTGGTCATTACTCTGATTCCTTTTGAGACAGGCAGGGAGTTGGGCTAGTCAGGTCAAACAGGCCCCTGACTCAATGCCCTTGAAATTTAAGCCTACATGTAGGACACCTCATAATTCTTGCCAATGGTATCAGAGAACTGACTGGTTAGCAAGCCAAGTGCAGTGAGATAAAAAGGCTGGAAATTAAAGGACCCTAAGTTTGACCAGTTATAAAATGCTGATAAACATCCAGATTATTATTTTTTTTTATTTTTTAATTTATTTGTTTTTATTTGGGTGAAGATTTACAGAGCAAATTCACTTTCCATACAGCAGTTCACATATACTTTATCTCATGTCATTAACCACAGTTTACCACAATGCAACAGCTCCCCTCCCACTTCCTCCCCATAGTTACCTCTTCCCAGTGACCATCCCTCCATACTCTCCTGTGCCCTGAGCTGTCTCCCTGTGCATAAGCAGCCCTTCCTTCTCCCATGATTGTTCTCTCTAGGGCATGTGTCTACTTGAGGTAAATGTTTAAC
>NW_006922185.1:1489216-1495044 GCF_000298275.1 Orycteropus afer afer | reverse complement strand
GGTTTAGTCCACTTATGTATCCTTCCCTTCAAGGCTCAGGGGTCCAAGATTATCTTCTGTGTCTGTGTTAATTGGTTTCCCTTTTCTTTGTTGAAGAGCGTCTGTGCAGTCCTTGTGCCTAGTCCGCCATCTTGCCGGAACTCCCAGATTGTTTTTTTAAATCTCTCTTTAGATGCCCACCAGGTGCAGAGCATATGCAGTAAACGTCAACGTGACCAACAAAGTGACCTTTCACCAGAGGCAAGCAAAAGCAAGAATCTCTCACTAGGGCTCCAACTGGGGTCCAGAGACATCACGTGCATGTAGCTTGAATCTCAGAACCCCACCCATTTCATGAATAAAGATGTTGCCTCTTTCCTGCTGAAGACCCTTTATAAATCTTAGGAATCCTTTTGTTCAGAGAGACCCTGGAGAGTAGTGTCTCTCTCTGAACAAAGGCTAGTGTAGGTGAAAGCCCCTCTCTGTCTCTCCCTCTCAAGCCCCTCTCAGTCTCTCCCTTTTGTGCCCCACCACTCTCCTCTGTCTTTTCGATTTTAATAAACTTTGGTTCATGTAGACATTTTGCCTCCCCTGTTCTATTCTTTATCAGCAGAAGGCAAAGACCCCTGCTCAGGGTCTCAGACACCACAGTAATAATGTGGCAACCACGAAGAGACTCTTAAGTGTCCCAGGTTCAGGTTTGAGAGGAGGTCTTCCAGAAGGAAGTTGGAAGGATGAGCAGCTGCCAGGACTCAATTTGTCCTGTGTTCTTTCCTCCTGGTGAGTAGACCTAATCTTGAACCCTTCAAATTAAGTCTCCACATGAACCAAATTTTTCTTTCTCCCCACCTTATTTTCCACTTCTTCCCCTCATTTCTGTCCCCTTTCTCTTTCTTTTTCCAGCCTCATGGAGGAATGGTGTCCCTGAAAATGAAACTGTAAGGCTATTGTTGTTGTTGTTAGGTGCCATCAAGTCATCTTCAACTCATAGCGACCCTATGCACAGCAGAACAAAACACTGCCCAGTCCTGCACCAGCTCCACAATCCTTGCTATACTTGAACACAATGCCACAACCACTGTGTCAATCCATCTCTTTGAGGGTATTCCATTCTTTCATCAATCTTCCACCTTACCAATCATGAGATCCTTTTCCAGGGAATGGTCCCTTCTGACAACATGACCAAAGTAGGTGAGATGAAGTCTGGACATTCTTGCTTCCAAGAAGCATTCTAGCTGCACTTCCACCAGTATAGATTTGTTAGTTCTTTTAGCAGTCCATGGTATTTTCAGCATTCTTTGCCAGCATCACAACTCAAAAGCATTGACTCTTCTTTGGTCTTCATTATTCATTGTCCAGCTCTCACATGAATATGAGGCAATTGAAAATACCATGGCTTGTGTCAGGTGCACCTCAGTCTTCAAAGAGACATCTTTGCTCTTCAGCACTTGAAAGAGGTTCTTTGCAGCTGATTTGTCCAGTGCCATACGTTGTCTTATGTCCTGACTGCTGCTTCCATTGGCGTCAATTGTAGAACTAAGCAATGAGAAGTCTTTGACCATTTTAATCTTTTCTACATTTATCATGATGCTGCTTATAGGTACAATTGTGAGGATTTTTGTTTTCTTTATACTGCAATGTGCTTCAAGTCATCTTCATTTTCTGGAATACCCATTCTTCTCAATGTTACCCATAATTTGTTATGATCCACATAATCAAATGTTTTTGCATGGTCAATAAAACACAAGTAAACATCTTTCTGGTATTCTTTGCTTTGAGCCAAGATCCATCTGACATCAGCAGTGATATCCCTCTTTCCATGTCCTCCTCTGAATCCAGCTTGCATTTCTGGAAGTTCCCTGTCAATATACTGCTGCAACCATTTTTGAATTATCTCCAGTAAGATTTTACTTGTGTGCAACACTAATGATATTGCTTGATGATTTCCACATTCTGTGGGATCACCTTTCTTTGGAATATGTACAAATATGGATCTCTTCCAGTCAGTTGGCCAAAAAGCTGCCTTCCAAATCTCTTGGCATAGCTGAGTGAGTGCCTCCAGTGAAACATCCATTTGTTGGAACATCTCAATGGGTATCCTGTCAATTCCTGGAGCCTTGTTTTTTCACCATGTCCTTCAATGCAGCTTCAACTTCTTCCTTCAATACCATTGATTCTTAATCATATGCCATCTCCTGAAATGGATGAACGTTCACCAGTTCTTTTTGGTACAGTGACTCTGTTTCTTCTCTCCATCTTCTTTTGATGTCTCCTGCATCATTCAATATTTTGCCCATAGAATTTTTCAATATTGCAACTCAAGGCTTGAATTGTTTCTCCAGTTCTTTCAGTTTGAGAAATGCCGAGCGTGTTCTTCCCTTTTGGTTTTCAGACTCCAGGTCTTTGCACATTTCATTATGTTGTTGTTATGTGCCGTTGAGTCAAACCTGACTCATAGCGACCCCTCCTTGGGTTTCTGAGGCAGTATCACTACAGAAGTAGGATTGCCCAACCTTCCTTCTGAGGAGTGGCTGGTGGGTTTGAACAGCCAGCCGTCTGGTTAGCAGGCAAGTGTCTTAACCACTACGCTACCAGAGCTCCATTGTCTGCTAGAGCTGCTCTTTGAAATTTTCTGTTCAGCTCTTTTATCTTTTCAGTTCTTCCATTTGCTTTAGCTACTCTGCATTCAAAGGCAAGTTTCAGAGTTTTTTCTGAGATCCATTTTGGTCTTTTCTTCCTTTCAATGACCTCTTGCTTTCTTCATGAATGAAGTTCTTTATGTCATCCCATAATTCTTCTGGTTTTTGATCACTGGTGTTCAAAGCATCAAATCCATTCTTTAGATGGTCTTAAATTCAGGAGGGATATATTCAAGGTCATATTTTGTTTTTTTGTGGACTTGTTTTAGTTGTCTTCAACTTCAAGTTGAACTTGCATATGAATAGTTGATGGTCTGTTCCACAATCAGCTCCTGGCCTTGTTTTGGCTGAAGATACTGAGCTTTTCCATCACTTCTTGCCTCAGATGTAGTCAGTCTGATTCCTGTGTACTCCATATAGTGAAGCCATGTGTATAGCCGCTTTCTGTGTTGTTTAAAAAAGGTAGTTGCAATGAATAAGTCATTGGTCTTGGAAAATTCTGTCATGGGATCTCCAGCGTTATTGCTGTCACCAAGGCCAAATTTTCCAACTACTGGTGATTCTTCTTTGTTTCCCACTTTTGCATTCCAGTCACCACTGATAATTAACACATCTTGATTGCATATTTGGTCAATTTCAGGCTGTAAAAGTTGATGAAAATCTTCAATTTCCTCATCTTTGGCTTTGGTAGTTGGTGCATAGATTTGAATAATAGTCGTGTGGATTGCTTTCCCTTGTAGGTATATGGATATTATCCTATCACTGACAGCATTGTATTTCTGGTTAGAGCTTCAAACATCCTTTGTGATGATGAATGTCACACCATTCTTCTTCAATATCCCTGCATAGTAGATTATATGGTTGTCTGATTCAAAATGGCCCAGACTGGTCCATTTCAGCTCAATAATGCCTAGGATATCAATCTTTATGTGTTCCATTTCATTTTTGACAACTTCGGATTTTCCTAGATTCATACTTTACACATTCCATGTTCTGATTATTAATGGGTGTTTGCAGCTGTTTCTCTCAATTTGAGTCGTGCCACATCAGCAAATAGAGGTCCCAAAAGCTCTACTTTATCCATATCCTTAAGGTTGGTTCTACTCTGATGAGGCAGCTCTTTCCCTGTCATATTTAGAGTGCTTTCTTACCTAAGGACTTGTCTTCCAGCACTGTATCGAACAATGTTTCTGGGCTATTCATAAAATTGCCCAGTAATCTATCAGACAGTGTTTCTGTGCTATTGATAAGGTTTTCCCTGGCCAGTTCTTTGAGGATTGGATTCCCTTTTCCTTTTTCCGAGTCTGCCTCAGTCTATAAGCTACATTGAAACCTGTGCACAATGTGCAAACTTGCTGGCATTTGTAAGATGTTAGGAGTCTGTTTCCATCTTCCACTGAGAAGATCCCCTTGTTGAGGTATTTGAGTCCCCAAGAAACAAGGGAAGATCATTTTTTCTTTCTTTTCTCTGGGTCTTTCTGGTTGATTATTGAGCAGCTGTAATCAACACCTCCTGACTCAGGCAGATTGAAAAAGCATGCTCAGCCAGACTTGATCACTCTGGAGATCACCATGAGCAGGGTGCCCTGCTCACAGGTTGGGCATTCTCCCCTGAGAAAGCTATACTTCAAGATTGTGGGAAAATCCCCTTGTTGAGGGGTTTGAGTCCCCAAGAAACAAGGGGGAATAGGTTCAAGTTTTCACCTTAATTCCCTTCTTTGACCTTGGCACCATATACAACCCAAAAAACGAAGCTCACTGCCATTGAGTTGAATCCGACTCATATGACCCCTCCTTGGGTTTCTGAGGCGGTATCTCTACGGAAGTAGATTGCCCAGGCTTCCTTCCAAGGAGTGGCTGGTGAGTTTGAACTACCAACATTCTGTTTAGTAGTCAAATGCCTTAGGCACTATGTAATCAGAGCTCCTATTGGCACTCTATAGTGAGCTTTTAATTTTTTTCCCATGAGTTTTTTCCATACTTTTTTCCTTTTTCTCTCTCTTTGAATTTAAATTTCCCCCCTTTTTTTTTCTTCCCTTGAAAAACTGGATACCTGTTGAGTGAATGCCTTCCTAACTCTTCATTACCTTTACTCCCTCTGACTCCATCTTTGGGGGCCATCTTAGGTCAGTACTTTTTCTGTATCTTGTCTTAAAACTGTCAACCTATAATTTCTCCTTGTTGAGTCTGTGAGTCATGGATCTAGAGTACCTGGATCCAGAATCTCTCTGATTCCTTCCGGGAGTTTTTCTTTTCCTTCTTTTATCTTGTAAAACATTTGTGTTTTTGCTACTGTTTCATATTTTGAAGGGTTCCCTGTAAAATGGACCTGAAGTCTGTGTAAGTTAGGATTGGTACAAGACACTTTTATTGCCTGGAGGCATTTTGGTTTCTGTTGACCCCTCCACCATGCCATTAGTTTGTTTCCAATTCCTGAAGTTTGACTACACAGTCTTACTTCTTCCCTCTTGGTCCCAGTCTTTGGGAAAATTCTTTTGTAATTGTCTCTCTAGAGTTTCCCTTGCATCTTGCTGTCTATGGGAGGGCAAAGGAGAAACTTCTTTTTCTCTTGTTGTCTGCTTGGACACCTTTATCAGAGCCATCACCACACTGGGATTCAGATTTAGAAGTATCTGGAAACTGGACCCAGTTTACCCAGTTTCCTGGCTAAGTCATTCCTGGCTAAGTCAGCCTGGGGCTTCATTCAGTGATAGGGGTAGGGGAGAATGCTTGTGGCCCTTAAGAAAAGTGAAGCAACCTTATTTCAGGTAAATTTACAGTTTTTCTAATCAGAGGTTTGAGTTTGTAATCTGGTCCTTATTAAGCAAGCTTGAAGTTGCTGAGCCTGCACTGAAGGTGGCAGCACCCAGTATCTGACCAGGGGAAATGAAAGCAGCATTCATTACTGTAAGTGTTGGGACTACTGAATAACTGTTTGTTTGCCAGCTTTTCTATTCTAATTTTCTGCTTCTATTTATTTTGTAAATAGGTATTTCTTTTTTTTTTTTTTGGCTTGAGAAATGGCCCTTGGGTTGGAAAGGACTCAAAATAGGAAATAGGACTGGGAAAGAGCTGCTTCATTAGAGTATAACCAACCTTAATGATATAGATAAAGTAAGTCTTTCAGGACCTCCATGTGCTGACGTGGCATGACTCAAATTGAGGGTAAACAGCTGCAAACATCTATTAATAATTGGAACATGGAATGTA
>NW_006922185.1:1473637-1487999 GCF_000298275.1 Orycteropus afer afer | reverse complement strand
AGAGAGAGATATATAATTTTACCTCCTGATGGTATTATTAAATTGAATAATATTTCTTCAAGGAACTTGCTCAGATTTGGTCTAATGATAGATATTTATATGAATGAGTCATAATATTACAAAGGATCAATGAAATAAATTCACTTCACCAAAGTTTATATTTATAACAACCTCGAAGTGAAATCTTTCTAAGTGACCTAAATTAAGTATTACAGACTATGTTTTGTTTAAGGAAAAGAAGTAATATGTTTTAAAGTGAAACTAGTATTTAAATTGGTTATCTTTTATTTTTTTTAACATGTAAATGGATGAGAAAAATATCTATTCTTGTCTTTGAATGCAAGCCCAAGGTAGAAGGAAAATGCTAGTCTCTGAGGTCTTATACTACTCAGAGAAGATTTTGAAAACTCTCTCCCAAACTAAGTGTTAACTGTTTCAACAGAAGGGAATAAAGAAAAATGCTGTCTTATTATAGTTACCAGAAAATTTAAATGAATCCCTATCATGGGGAAACCATGGCCAGATTCTCTCCATTACAAGAGAATTACAAAGCCAAACCTGGATTATGTGAAAAAGAACGTGGCATCAGAATTGGAGGAAGACTCATAAACAACCTGCAATATGCTGATGGCACAACTTTGCTTGCTGAAAGTGAGGATGACTTGCAGCACTTACTGATGAAGATTGAAGACTACAGTCTGAAGTATGGATTATACCTCATTATAAAGAAAACAAAATTCCTCACAACTGGACCAATAAGCAGCATTACGGTAAATGGAGAAAAGATTGAAATGGTCAAAGACTTCATATTCCTTGGTTCTACAATCAACACCAGTGGAAGCAGCAGTCAAGACATCAAATGAAAGGAAATCATTTGATATGGTCAAGTTTTTATCTGTTTGGCTAAAGTTCAATAGTTTCAGATTTTAAAAGCTTTAATGACAAGTAGCATATAAAACACCAAATTGAGTTTCTTACAGTTAAAGTAACAATTTTCTTTCATTACTAGTTTGAAGAATCAATTCACTTTTCTTGCAGTTTGGCCTCCAAAGCAAGGAGTGATTCGTGAGTCAAACCGAGCTCCATGGTTTTGAAAAATGTTAAGGTTTTTATCTCTAGAATTTTAAATTATATGTTAGGTATTGTTTCTTAGCCTATAATAAACTCCTGACAACTTTGAAACTTCATAAAAAGCTACAAAAAATTTTTATAAAAAGAGAAGAGTGCTATAGTTTTATTTTGCAAATTATAAATTACCTGAGTGTGTTGTCAATTTAAGAGAACTGGCTAACTCTCTTTTAGGTTAAAAATTTATATTAGTGTTTCCTCTTGTGTTTTTGCCCAATATTAGGCAAAAAATGCATGACATTTTCTCATAATTTTAGTCAATTTAGTTGATATCTTGGTTATAACCTTTTCTTTTTGAAAGCAGAATTAAAGAAGCCAATGGGTTTAACTGGGAGAATTACTCTGTTTACTTATAGAGCTTAATTCAGATATTTAAAGAATTAATAGTCTTAATATATATACTATGTTTCAAGATACTTATGTGTTGTATTTAAAACTCTTTAAAAATAGGTTAATCATGTTTGGAAATGTTGTTGTTGTTGTTGTTTGCCGTCGAGTCGGCCCCGACTCATAGCGACCCCTCCTTGGGTTTCTGAGGCAGTATCACTACAGAAGTAGGATTGCCCAACCTTCCTTCCGAGGAGTGGCTGGTGGGTTTGAACCGCCAGCCTTCTGGATGTTTGGAAATAATCTTGCGTAATTTTCCTTTTGATTTTAAATTGATGTATCTGGCTTTACATTGGTTCTATAATTGATTTCCTGTCAGGTTTCTCACTTTTAAAAGATTATTGTAAATTAACCATGACTATATTAAGTTTTGTGACCTATAGAGAAGTTTTGTTTTGTTGACTTGCTAAAACGCTTGAGCAAAATAAGATGAACTCTATTGGATTTATGAAAATGACTGTGATATTTTGAACATAGATCCTATTAGATTGAATCAGGATTTCCAGAACTCTGGTGTAGAAGGTGATGAGTTCACAGACTGTATTGCAGTTGATCCAGGATCTCAGGAAAGAAAATTTAACTACACAGGACTATATGAACTGAAAGATTACCATGAGATCTATATAGAAATATTGCTGCTATTTTAATATTCTATTTTTTTGGTTTAAGAAACCATTATTTCCTCCTTTCTCCTAAATTCTCTAATGGGTTTCTTGTTTTCATCTGCAGATTTTGACTTGCTCTTGTTACACTATTCCTAAAGGTTTATATATAATCAATTAACCAACAGGAAAAATAAGAAATATGAAAACAAGAACAAAAAATTCAATGGCATTGAGTCAGTCCCGACTCATAGTGACCCCTCCTTGTATTTCTGAGGCAGTTTCTCTATGGAAATAGATCACCCGATCTTTCTAAGGAGTGGCTGGTGGGTTTGAACCACTAGCCTTCTGGTTAGCAAATGCCTTAGGCACTATGTCACCAGAAAGGAATCTAAAATTAAGAACCAGAGAAGAAACCTTAAAGGAGATGAGAAAATTCTTAACTGTTAACTACTGAAATAGCTGGCTCTTCCATTAAAAGTAATAATATAATCATTGGACTTGAAAAAATTTAGATAATGTAACTGCAGTTAGAGGTCTCTATTGATTGATAGATTTAGGAAATTTATAAATACCATAAGTAGAGAAATGTCTGAAATTTGAGCTATAATTGAAAAAAAAAGTATTTCCTGCTAAGTCTCCCGAGGAACAGTTCTGTACCTTAACAGATGAAATTTGCTGTCTATTAATATGAAATCTAAAGTTTTGCAGAATGTCTTTACAGAGACAGGAACTGAAAATAGTTACTGGTATTGTTTATGTATAAACAAACACCTTGTGGAACTTGTTTCTTTGGTATATATATATATTTTATATATATATAAAATCTTAGGATTTTAGTTTTATGTGTTATTTCAGCAAAGTGACCTAATAGTGATAATGTTTCCAGATTTCTGGCTTTCATGGAAGTTGGGATAAGCTATACAAACCATTGACCTTAGGTGTATTAATTTGTTTAGGTAACCCTTCCCATGTTTAACTGGAAAATTTTCCTTATTTTTCTTATTGGTATTTCAATCCATACTATTGACTGGATTGTTATTGTTGTTAGGTGCTGTCGAATTGTTTCCGACTCATAACAACCCCATGCACAGCAGAATAAAACACTGCCCGATCCCGCACCAGCTCCACGATCCCTGCTATACATGAACCCATCATCGCAGCCACCATGTCAATCTATCTCATTGAAGGCGGCCCGTCTTTCATCTCCCTCCACCCTACCAAGCATGACATCCTTCTCCAAGGAATGGTCCCTTCTGACAACATGACCAAAATAGGTGAGACAAAGTCTGGCCATTCTCCCTTCCAAGGAGCATTTCGGGTGCACTTCCTCCAGGACAGATCTGTTAGTTCTTTTAACAGTCCATGGTACTTTCAGCATTCTTCGCCAGCACCACAACTCAAAAGCATCAACTCTTTTTTGGTCTTCCTTATTCATTGTCCAGCTCTCACATGCATAGGAGGCAATTGGAAATATCATGGCTGTGTCAGGCACACCTTAGTCCTCAAGGAGATATCCTTGTTCCTCAGCATTTGAAACAGTTCCTTCGCGGTTGACTTTCCCAATGCTACACATTGTCTAATGTCCTGACTGCTGCTTCCGTTGGCATCAATTGTAGAACCAAGCAACGTGAATTCTTTGACAACCTCAATCTTCTCTCCATTTATTGTGATGCTGCTCATTGGTCCAGTTGTGAGGATTTTTGTTTTCTTTATATTAAGACGTAATCCATACTACAGACTGTATTCTTCAACCTTCATCAGTAAGTGCCTCAAGTCATCCTCACTTTCAGCAAGCAAAGTTGTATTGTCTGTGTATTTCAGGTTGTTAATGATTCTTCCTCCAATCCTGATGCCACATTTTTCTTCATATAGTCCAGCTTCTTGGATTATTTGCTCAGCATATAGATTGAATAAGTATGAGGAAAAGGATACAACCCTGACGCACTCCCTTCCTGATTTTAAACCATGCAGTGTCCCCTTATCCCATTCGAACAAAGCCTCCTGGTCATGGTACAGGTTCCTCATGAGTACAATCAATTGACTGGATTAGTGATATTATTTTTAGAATTATCAAATATTGTATGTAAGTTACTTCTAATGTAATTTCTTAGAAAATTAATATGATGCCTGTAAAGTGATTGACAAAATATATTTTACAATGGACATGAGTTCCCACTTTAAGGTTTATAGCTTAACCACAGGCCAAGTAATTATTTCAATATGACCCTGCTCCCTATTTGCCTTCATAAAATGATCACTCAAGACTGAGTACTACAGTGAAGCACATTGATGAAATTAGATGGTGCCCGGCTATCAAGAAAGGATACTGTCTGGGGTCTTAAAAGCTTGTCTTAAAACAAGCAGCCATCTAAAGGTAGCCATCAAGCAATCCGTGCAGAAGAAAGCACACCAACCTAAGTAAGATCAAAGGATTTTAAGTAACATCATGATCAGAAGAAGGATTTTATTAGAGCTTAAATTCTAAAGCATTTCAGATTGTGGAAGGCTGTGGTCTTCAGTGGGAGCCCTAAATCTTATTTAAAGCTTGACTAGTTTCAGGTGCCATTTACGTTCTTTCTGACTATTGAAGCAGCATTGTGGCTATGTATAGACAAGTTCCAGGACAAACCCAGGAAGACACAGTTTGCCTTCAGGAAGAGGGTGGTTGAAAGTAGACTATGTTCACACAAAGAACTAGGAAACTTGCCTGAGTATATCCTTTTCTAATCTAAATTAAGGTTAGGGTCTTGGTGTTGTTTGGTAGCCATCTTGTGGCTAAAACTCAAGCTGCATGGTCATGAGTCATAGTCTAACTGGACCACCATCTAGCCAGGTAGAAGCTCGGGTGGCATAGTGCCTAAGGCATTTGACGACTGGTGGTTCAAACCCACCAGCCACTCCTCAGAAGGAAGATTGCACAATCTACCTCTATAGTGATACAGCCTTAGAAACCCAAGGAGGGCTCACTATGAGTTGGACCTGATTCAATGGCAGTGAGTTTGGTTTGGTTTACCTAGCCAGGTAGTCAAGGCCCAGAATGAATCCTGTAAACCTTTTCCATCTTCAACTGTGTACATATCCCAATCATGATTTTTCCCATTTCTGTAGTCCTGCCTGCAACAGTGAGGAATCTCTCTACCACCAATCATGAAGTGGAAGAAGGGCAATAGAGCTTTCTTTACTTTAGGAATAGAACCAGAACATACTATGCTAAGGAGGGAATCTTTCCCTGGAAATGAGTTGAGCTCAATTCACTCCAGTGCCAAAGCAATGTGAAGTACTTGAGAGGGATGCTGACACTCCTTGTAAGTCACTAGAAAAGTAAAGTAAGATTTCTACTCTTATTAGGCATAGGCAGTACCCAAATTCAGCCTGAAGAAGTTACAGAAAAAGAAACATCCACTCATGTTCTCCATAAAGATTTATGGTGTGAAATCTATCCAGGTCAAATAAGTCTCTGACTCAATGCCCTTGAAATTTAAGCCTACATGCAGACCACCACATAATTCTGGCCAATGGTATCAGAGAACTTACTGGATGGTAAGCCAGGTGCTTGGGTGAGATAAAGAGGTTGCAAATTAAAGGCCCTAAGCTCGACTAGTTACAAAATACTGGTAAAACTCCAGACTTTTTTAAATTTATTTTTTATTTTTAATATCTCTCATTAAGCACTCAATATCTTCTGCCAAAACAAGGCCAGGAGCTGATTGTGGAACAGAGCATCAACTATTCATATGCAAGTTCAACTTGAAGTTGAAGACAATTAAAACAAGTCCATGACAGACAAAATATGACCTTGAATATATCCCTCCTGAATTTAGAGGCCATCTAAAGAATAGATTTGATGCACTGAACACCAATGACTGAAAACCAGATGCATTGTGGGATGACATCAAGAACATCATCCATGAAGAAAGCAAGAGGTCATTAAAAAGATGAGGAAAAAAGGAAAAGATCAAAATGGAGGTCAGAAGAGACTCTGAAACTTGGCTTTGAATAGAGGGTAGCTAAAGCAAATGGAAGAAGTGACAAGATAAGAGCTGAATAGAAGATTTCAAAGAGCAGCTCTGGCAGACAAAGCCAATTACTATAATGAAATGTGCAAAGACCTGGAGTTAGAAAACCAAAAGGGAAGAACACACTCGGCATTTCTCAAGCTGAAAGAACTGAGGAAAAAAATTTGAGCCTCGAGTTGCAATATTGAAAGATTCTGTGGGCAAAATATTGAATGATACAGGAAGCATCAAATGAAGATGAAAGGGATACACAGAGTCACTGTACCAAAAAGAACTGTTCAATGTTTATCCATTTCAGGAGGTGCATATGATCAAGAATTAATGGTACTGAAGGAAAAAGTTGAAGCTGCACTGAAGGAATTGGTAAAGAACAAGGCACCAGGAATTGACTTAATACCTATTGAGATGCTTCAACAAATGGATGCCCCACTGGAGGCACTCACTTGGTTATGCCAAGAGGTTTGGAAGACAGCTAGCTTGCCAACTGACTGGAAGAGATCTGTTTCTGTGCCCATTCCAAAGAAAGGTAATCCCACAGATTGTGGAAATTATCATTTGATTAATATTATCAAACAGTATCACTAATATCACATGCAAGTAAAATCTTACTGAAGATAATTCATAAACTGTTGCAGCAGTATATTGACAGAGAACTTCCAGAGGTGCAGGCTGGATTCAGAAGAGGATGTGGAACAAAGGATATCATTGCTGATGTCAGATGGATCTTGGCTCAAAGGAAAGAATACCAGAAAGATGTTTACTTGTGTTTTATTGACAATGCAAAAGCATTCAATTATATAGATCATAACTAATTATGGATAACATTGAGAAGAATGGGAATTCCAAAACACTTAATTGTACTCATGAGGAATGTGTACATAGATCAGGAGGTTGTCATTCAAACAGAACAAGGGGACACTCCATGGTTTAAAATCAAGAAGGGAGTGCATCAGGCCTGTAACCTTTCACCATGTTTATTCAATCTATGTGCTGAACAACTAATCCGAGAAGCTGGACTATGTGAAGAAGAACGTGGCATCAGGATTAGAGGAAAGCTCATTAACAACCTGCGATATGCTGAAGACACAATTTTGTTTGCTGAAAGTGAGGATGACTTGAAGCACTTACTGATGAAGACTGAAGACTATAGTCTGCAGTATGGATTATATCTCAATATAAAGAAAACAAAAGTTCTCACAACTGGACCTATAAGCAGCATCACGATACATGGAGAAAAGATTGAAGTTGTCAAAGACTTCACATTGCTTGGTTCTACAATTGACACCAATGGAAGCAGCAGTCAGGACATCAGTCTACATATAGCACTGGGCAAGTTGACTGCAAAAGACCTCTTTCAAGTGCTGAGGAGCAAAGATGTCACCTTGACGGCTAAGGTGTGCCTAACCCAAGTCATGGTATTTTCAATTGCCTCATATGAATGTGAGAACTAGACAATGAACAAGGAAGACCGAAGAAGAGTTGATTCTTTTGAGTTGTGATGTTGGCAAAGAATGCTGAAAATACGTGGACTGCCAGTAGAACTAACAAATCTGTTCTGGAGGAAGTGCAGCCAGAATGTTCCTTGGAAGTGAGAATGGCCAGATTTCATCTCACCTACTTTGGTCATGTTATCAGAAGGGACCTGGGGAAAGATGTCATGCTTGGTAAGGTGGAGGGTCCACAAAGGAGGGGAAGGACCTCAACAAGATGGATTGACACAGCGGCTGCCAGGATTCGCTCAAGTATAGCAGGGATTGCAGAGCTGTCGCAGGATCGGGCGGTGTTTCCTTCTGCTGTGCATAGGGTCGCTATGAGTTGGAGATGACTGGATGACACCTAACAACAACAACAACATTAAGCGCCCACCAGCTACAGAGCATGCTCAGTAAATGTCAATTGGACTAACAAAGTGACCTTCCACCAGGGGAAGACAAGAACAAGAATTTCTCATTGGGGCTCGAACTGCGATCCAGAGACATCGCACATGAATAACTTGAACCGCAGAACCCCACCCATTTCGTGAATAAAGATGATGCCTCTTTCCTCTGAAGACTCTTTATAAATCATAGTAATCCCTTTGTTCAGAGAGAGGTTGGAGGCTAGTGTAGGTTAAAGCCCCTCTTTGTCTCTCCCTTGCGAGTCCCTACCCTCTCCTCTGTCTTTTTAATAAACTTCGGTTTGTGTGGACATTTTGCCTCTCCTGTCTCAGGCACCCTGGAAATACTTGGGTCAGGATGGTGAATTTTATATTAGTGCTTGAGCAGCTCTACATCAATCTTGCCACAAGAAGATGCCCACAGAGCAAATCTGTAGAAATCTCAGTGCTGGTAGCTCATTCCAGTATTTGACTCCATTCTACAATTTGTCTGCTTTTATTCAATCTCCAAAGCCATCAGGTAATTACACTTTATATTTTGTCCACAGCATATTACTGTTATTTATGGAAGGATTGGTTTGTTATATGCTTAGTCCTCAATACTATGCATAGAATTCTTTGGTTTGAATTGGAATCTCCTGTCTCCTAAGATTAAAGCAGGAAAGAAACATGAATCCTTTTCATCTTGAAGGACTTGCCAGGTACCATTGTTAATGTGTGTGCACATGTGTACACATACACACTTGGGTTCTGTCATCTCCTTCCTGTTTCTAGAACTTGGTTACTCAGTAGTCCTGTATCTTGTGTTCCTTTGCTTAGCCTTGATGCTGAGTAAGGGGCTTGGAAAGAGGTTGAGCCTGGAGGCAGTGCAGATGGTATTGTGCTTTAGAAGATCCACTGTGAGGACAGCATTATGGTGTGGGGATATGGAGGTGGGAAGGGGAATTTAGGTCACTTAGATACAGAATGTCAGCGGATTTCACACTTTTAGTGTCTTATACCATGCTCTTTCTATAATATGCCCTTTATTTAATCACTATCAGATTTATAGCTTGGGTATCATAATGTCCTGTTTATGAACACTCTAAGTGCATCGTTACTGTGAGGTACTTTCTAAGTGTGAGACACACTACTGATAACTTAAATGTGAAAAATTGGTGGCACTCCTGATGCTTTCATGAAATGAAATGAAGGAGGTCAGGCTGAGCTAAAGAATTTCTTCCTTTCCCTGCCTTTTCCTCCCCCCATTTGGGTTGATTGCCAATATAAAATGGTTTGCTGAGTTTAGTTATGTAGCCTAGATCAATAAATGAAATTAATGTGCTACCGCTAATGTAATAAAGTTAGTAATTGAGTTAAATTATTCTGTATTGATTCTCAATTTCCTTATGCTTGACCATTTCCATATGAATGGTTGTTTCAAGAGAGTTAATATGGGCTTACAGCCAATTCTGAGGTATAATTTTAGATATATATAATATATATGGAGCTCTGGTGGTATAGTGCCTAAGGCATTTGACTGCTAACCAGAAGCTGGTGATTCACACCCACCAGCCACATATGTATGTTTATACACACATACACACACACACATATATGTATATACAAATATAGACATACATACATGAATATGACTACACCCATCTCTCTTGCTTTCTTTCTATATATCTATATTGTGTGTGTTTATATATGTATTTATAAGTGTATATATGATATATAATTATTATTTTAGCATAGTTTTCTAAAGATTCTGAAAGAAGTATCAGACCAGGGAAGAGCAATAATCTACCTCTCCCTGCCTGGACATGCACTTGCCTCAGATGACAGATATTTCACAAAAAAAGTAAATATGACTATTTTCCTAGGATTTCAGTTCAGTGGCAAGAATAGTTGAAGTAAGAATGTTTGTTTCTGTGTGGACCTGGCTACACATAGAGAAGTGTGCCTCAGCAACATGGTATAAGAAGGATGTGGACAAACTTGAGATTGTTAAAAGAGCAAACTGAAGTGAAATTAAAGTTCAGCACCTCAAAACTACGAGGAACACACCTGTTGTCAAAAGTTTGTCTTATTAATTTGCTGCAGCTGGATAGCACACAAACCATGTGAGAACTGTGGAGTATCTTAGTAAGAGAAAGGAAATAGGATTTATTGTAGGGTTTGGGCTTGTGTTGAAGGATTTTGGGGAAGGTTGAAAGAAAAAAAGGTTGGTACTGGATTGAGTGTGGTAGGAAACAGATTCAATTTGATGATCAAAGTATCTTAACACGTTTTATTTAGGAATCATGAGGAATGAAGTGCAGCTAAAGCTATCATTGCAAATAAGCAATAGTTACTTATGTTAGTGTAGTGGGGAGAAAGGTATGCTTGGTTACTTTCTGGTAGTATAGCATTCTTGCATTTGTCCTATATTTAGGCATGGCTATGGTATAATCCTACTTTTGTCTTGCTCCACTGTGGTCACTGAGTAAACTTGTCTGTTTATTATTGGCATTCTGTAGAATTGTTTATGATCATTACAGAAGACTGCAGCCTAAATCCCAAGGCCAGTTTTCAACTTTCTTTCTTGCTCTTGAAGATAAATAATCATGAAAGCATGATATGTACGGATTCCTTAAAAAAAAAAAAAAAAGTAAATGATATTTTAGAAAAAAATGTCAGCGAAAAGTGAACGCAGAAACCTCAGTGTGACACATGACTTACATGGGCTTGTCCTGCTTGATTCTGAAGGACATTAACTGGGACCAGTGAGGTAGAAGTCATGGGTGAGCTAATTTCAGCTCAGAATCAAGCAATACTATTCAACAGCTTAAGTGTCTGAAAGTGGAGTTGGTTGCCTAGAAAGCAAATAGATTTCTTATCTCTAAAGGAGCTCTGGTAGTGTAGTGCTTAAGGCATTTAACTGCTAACCAGAACGTTGGTAGTTCAAGTCCACCAGCCACTCCTTGGAAGGAAGACTGGGCAATCTACTTCAATAGAAATTTACTGCCTCAGAAACCCAAATGAGATCGCTAAGAGTCAGAATTGACTCTATGGCAGTGAGTTTGGTGAGTTTGAAAGGTATTCAAGTGGAAACTTACTGCATCTGGCAAAATAACACAGGTCATGAAACAAAGCGACATGAAAGGATTAAAGGTTCAAGAGGAAAGGGGGCCAGGTGGATGCTCTGTGTATGATGCAAGAGTGACCCTTGATGCATCTGCTCTGCTTTATTTATACATAACCACATGATCACATCATTATTCTTGGTATTTCCTTAATACAATCAAGTATCCAATCAAGTATTACCTACAATACAATCAAGTATTATCCAAAAAGTTAAAATTTTACTCTTTCCCGTACCTAGAGATATTTTCCAATACATGAAAGTAATGGATGATTAATTGGGTTAATATCTCTTACAGAAATAGTAAATAATCACTAAAATACATCATTCTAAAACATAATATGATTGTCAAGGTATATGATTCTAGGGTATGAGATAATCACTAAAATACATTATTCTGAGGTATAATTACTAAAGTATATTTATTATTCTTAGGGCAAAACATTGTTCCAGCAAAACAGGTTAGCAAACATCTTATTGGAAGAATATTCCACGCCAGGGGCACAAAGCTGGAGCCAAGCAAGCATTCAACCACAGGAGAGGCCTTGCCTTCTCTTAGCTGTTGTTACAACATGTGCCTTGCAATCATGTCCTTTTGGTGGTCTTTTTCTTGATCTCCAACAGAAACTGGCTTTCCACTTGGTGATTTTGCAAAGAGAATTCACAGAAATGGCAGAAACTTGGATAAAATTACTCAAGATTCCATCAAAGATTTTACTGAGTCTGAGTATTCTGAAATCATTATTAGAGAGATGCCTAACACTTTTAGGTGTTTCTCAGCTCTGTTTGTAAAGGAGAGGCAGCTTTTGTGATCTCTTACAGGCCTAGGCCATGTGAGTGTAAAGCTAAAGGAATAGAATCTCTCCTCATATCTATGCGTGATTAGAGAAATAGTTATCTTAATATATTCCTGGACATGTTGCAATATAGTAGAAGAGAACATAAATGACAAAATGCTGGAGCGATTTTCAGCATCTTCTGAGAGCCCCTGGAATTATTTGCCTTGGTGATATTTATTTTCCACAGGTGCAGTCTGAGAACTGTTCAAGGTTGTCATTGTTTCTGGTGTTCATTATCTCCATTGCACTACCATTCACAAACTTATAGATACCTCAGCACAGTGTTTTTTTTTTTTTTTTCCCTAAATGTTTTATGAGAATCCCGTTAAATAAAGGTGAGTTTGACTCTATGCTTGCTGACTTGTTCTTCTACATGACTGAACCAACCATTTGATGTACACCATGAATGGCGTTTTTTTTCAGGTCATCCTATAGTTTCTACAAAGATGTACAGGCAAGAATAAAATACTATAACCGGGCTCCCCCCACTGCCACCACAGTTCAAGCCTTTTAACAAAAAATAATGATTCTTCATGGAATTGAGTTTTTGCTAATTACACTTAACAAAACTTGGTTCACTTCATTTTAGATATTGATTTTTGATGGACAATGACACTGGACACCCAAGAAAAATCTAGAGTAGTTCCTTATTATTTATAGAATAAGAATATAGATTCTTCCTTGGTTTATCATTTTAGCTTCCCTAGAATCTAATCTAAACCTGACCTTTTAAACTTTCATAATAATGATGATGACAATGTTGATGACGAGAGTAATGTTAACAACAAAATTTATTGAGTTTTTATTATTATTATTATTTTTTGATATTGTGATTTGGGTGAAAGTTTGCAGAGCAAATTCACTTTCCATGCAGCAGTTCACCTACACTTTGTCTCAAGACATTGACTAAAATTTACCCCCATGCAACAGCTCCCCTCCCACTTCCTCTCGATAGTTACCTCTTCCCTGTTTCTATCCCTCCATGCACCCCTGCCCCCTGAGCTGTTTCCCTGTGTGTAAATAGCCCTTTCTCCCATGATTGTTCTCTCCAAGGAGTGAATCTACTTCAGGTAAATGTTCAACTCATATGCCTGTCTTCTATTTGGCTGTAAATCAACCTGGGTTCAATTCCAGGCCTGAAGGGCAGCTAGGGCCATAGGCTCAGTGGTTCCACCAGGCTCTATCAGACCAGCAAACCTGGTCCCCCATTTTCTTTCTTTTCCAAATGATTTTGAGTTTTGTTCCACATGGTTCTCCCTCTTTATCCAGGATCTTCTACATAGATCCCCCTCCAAGTGGTTGACAGTGGTAGCCGAGCACCATCTGGTCTCATCGTCGTATAGGCTGTGGATCACATGGTGTACCAGTTGTGAGGTACATGCAATTCATGTTCCATGTATCTTTGATTTTCTTCATTCTTCTTTGCTGTGGACAAGGAGAGACCCATCGTTGCATCTAGATGGCTGCTTGCAAGCTTTTAAGATCCTGTCATTACTCGCCAAAATAGGAAGTTGTTGCTGTTGTTATGTGCTGTCAAGTCAGACCCGACTCATAGCAACCCCTTCTTGGGTTTCTGAGACAGTATCACTACAAAGGTAGATTGCCCTATCTTCCTTCTGAGGAGTGGCTGGTGGGTTTGAACCGCCAGCCTTCTGGTTAGCAGTCAAGTGCCTTAGCCTCTATGCTACCAGAGCTCCTAAAATAGGAGGTAGGACAATGTTTTGTGTAGTATGTTATGCCAATTGAGCTTGATGTCTCCTGCGACTATGGTCCCAAGCCCACAGGTTTAACTACTTGCTCCCTCTCTGTAGCTGGCTGTGGCCAAGAAGTGACTACAACCTTGTCAGATCTACTATATATGTGGGAATTCTTACAAAACATACAAATACACTTGTAGAAACATTGTCTGCAAACCCTACACATGGTCTTGGGTATAATCCCCACTGCATGGACATACCTAATAGTTCAGCCTGTCCACCCATCTATCCACCCATCTATCCACCCATATACCCATGTTTGCCTTCACTGTCAATGTGGTACTATATGGGCAAAAGGGTTCATCTTTGTTGTCTGCATCTCCCATGTACCTCTCTGTCTTCCTCTTCCTTAATGCCACCATGTTGATCACTCACATTTGGTACATTGCCCTTCTCTTCCCCCAAATCAATACTTATCTCTACCTACCTAATAGTGTTCCCTCCCCTCCTCTCCCACCCCTGATAACTAAAAAAGAAAATTTCCTTCCATAGATAAACCTTTCCTTGACTTTTGAAATAATGGACTAATATAATATTTGTACTTCTGTGATTGACTTATTTCACTCAGCATAATGTCCTCCAAGGAGCTCTGGTAGCATAGTGCCTAAGGCGCTTGACTGCTAACCAGAAGGCTGGCGGTTCAAACCC
>NW_006922185.1:1461025-1468156 GCF_000298275.1 Orycteropus afer afer | reverse complement strand
AATCTTCTGGATTTCTATCTGTAGATTTAGAATAATTTCTAATTTTTCATTTATTTTGTCATTTTGTTCTTGTATTTTCTTCCAAAATTCTTCTAGGTTCTTGTCTGTGTTTTCCTTGACCTGTCTCTTAATCCTTTGAAGATACCTAAATATAATTCTTTTGAATTCCTTATCAGGGTGTTCCAATGTTGTGTCTTCCTCAGGGATACGCTCTGGGTCTGTATCCTACTCCCTTGTTTCTACCACTTTATCTTGCTTCTTTGTGTGGACTATTATGGTCTGTTGTCTGAGGCATTGTGACGTTTTTGTATTTAGATCTCTGTTAACTGTTTGTGAAGTGCAGCTAAAGGTGATTCAGGCTCTTCTTGGTGGTTGTTTATTCTGGCCCATTGCTGGAGAAGGAAGTGGTGGTTCTCACACAGTAAGTGAAGCTGCAAGAAGTGTGGGTATAATCATGTCATATGGGGACTGTTGCTGTCTCCCACTCAGTTAGACAAAAATAACAATTGAAGAACCATCAAAAAAGTAAAAGCCAATGGACAAAAAACACAATGTGTAATTTCATGGGAGCAGTAATCAAAAAGAGGAAAGCAAAGAAACAAACACACATAAATAACACCACAATATCTGGGGAGAGGGCAATAAGAGAAAAAAGGTAGAGAAGGAGACTAATGAAGAAAAAAAAAAATGGGAGAAACACACAAAGTGTAATAAGGAATGGGGTTAACCATGAGAAAGAAAAAAAAAATTGCAACCTGGAACAGGGAAATGAAAATAAGCTGAAAACTATAACCTGGGAAGGGAAGAATAAAGAATAATAAAAAAGACAAAAGTAATAACAATAATAGTAGTTTTAAAACAGACAAAAACAAACAAACTAAAAAAAAGAAAAAAGAAAAAAATCGTGGTGGGGCAGGCCACCCAGGCTCTTTGCTGACTGGGATGGAATTCCTGCCAGCATAGAGGATGGGTGGGAGTGAGGGATGGCCGCATCTCCATTCACCAAGAGGGTGTGGGGTATAAGATTAACTAGGAGAATATCGCACTTTTTCAGTCCTCCCATTCTTCTGTCCAGAATGTCCTTGTAGTTCCTGGCAAGTGGAGCCTGTTCTTAAGTCCCTGGAATCTTGGAGAATGCTGCAGTTTTAAATATCCCAAATGCTCAAACTGCTTGTAATAAAATGGTTGTACCCTCCATACAGGCAAAAGTCCACAGCTCAGCCTGCCTTCCTCTTCACTGCTCCCCCTTTTATTCAGCAGCCACCAGAGCAGTCCTCTGTGTAGTCCCTGGCTAGCAGGGCTGAATTTTAGGTTAATTCTTAGGTCCTACACTACTCAGCAATATCCAAGCTGTCTGTGTCATCAGGATTGCTACCAGACTGCAGCTCCGTATGTCTCCTTTTTTGGTGTTTTCATACAAATTCTTCTTTTAGTTGGAGTTTATTTAGTCCACTTCTATCTCCTTCCATTCAAACCTCAGGGGTCCAGGATTATCTTCTGTATCTGTGTGAACTGGTTTTCCTTTTCTTTGTTGAAGAGGGTCTGTGCAGTCTTTCTGCCTATTCTACCATCTTACCAGAAATCTACAAAATCTATTGAGTATTTTATGTACTTTAAGCATTATCTGAAGCAAAACACATTATCTCCAATTAGGTAAGTACTACTATATCTGTTTTACAAATGGAGAAATTGAAGCACAGATAAGTTAAAAAATATTTTTTCCAAGAACATATAGTTATTAAGTGGTAGAGTTAGATACAAATCTAGATATGATCCCAAAGTTTATCCTTTTAATTGTTTTTGTGTTTTGCCTATTTACAACCTCTACTTTCCAAAAATATTCTCCCAGTGTATCGCTACTGCCCCCCACCCCCAAGTACTGTATGTTCTGTGTATTCCTGTGTCTCTTCATGGTCTATCCATTGTATCTTCTCTATTTCACTAAGAAGCCCCTTTCTAAATACTAGGAAATTATCATGGCAAATATCATTTTTAGGAAAGGAGTCTCAGCAATTGACTGGAAATTCTTTGAAGCATAATTCATGGAATTCCATATGGTTGAAGCAAGGGAGGTACAGAGCCCAACAAAAGTAATTGGGAATAATGAAATTTAACAAATAGTAGATTTACTGACAATAAAAAGGAACCCAGGAGACTTAATCTTCACAATGAAACTGTGACAATGTGAGAGATAACCATTTGTGGCAGGAAGACTTTTAAGATGTCTCCCAATGATCTGCACCAACTGGTATTTACACCCTTGTGTAATTCTCTCCCTTTGAGTGTGGGTGAGGAGCCCTGGTGAGGCAGTGATTAAGTGCTTGGCTGAGAACTGAAAGGTCAGTGGTTCAAACCTACCAACCACTAAATGGGAGAAAGATATGGCAATCTGCTCTCATATATATTTACAACTTTGGAAACTCTATGGGGCAGTTCTACTGTGTCCTACAGGGTGAGCAGAATTGACTCAAGGGCAATGGGTTTGGTTTTGGAGTATGAGTGGGGCTGAAGGTAGGTGGGACCTAAGACTAGCTTCCAACCAATAGAATATGGAAAAGTTGAAGGGATGCTACTTCTGTCAAGTGACATGAGAAGATGACTTCTGATTTACTTATATACTGTCTCTATTGCCTTCTCAGCTTGCACACTTTGAGGATGTAAGTTGCCATGTTGGAGAAACCCATGTGTCAAGGAACCAAGGGTAACGTGTGACCAAAATCCAAGTAGGAATGAGGTCCTCAGTCCAACAATTCTTGAGAAACTAAATTCTGCCAACAACCACATGATCTTGGAATCATATCCTTCTCCAGTCATTCCTTCAAATGAGACTCCAAACCTCGCCAACACCTTGAGTGTAGCCTTTTGAAAGTCAACATTTCAGATGCAGGTGTGCCTGACTCCCAGTGCTCTCAGATTTTATTTTATTTTTAAACACTCCATACTTTCTTCTATAATTTATAACAGAATTCTACTGAACACCTTAAAATTTTAGGAGATCTCTTTTAGAAGCAAACAGACAGTAACTATACATTCTGCTGCTCTGAAGAGTAGATGGGGTATAAAGAGGAGAAGTGCAGTGTTTATTCAATAAATATTTCCCTTCAACATGTTACAATGTTAGAGAGGAATTTAAGGAAGAAAATATCAGATTTGTAATGTTTTGACATTTTTCTATTTAAAATGAGTGTCATGACTTTTTAGCAGCAGGTCACCAAATTTATTCCTTCCAGAAAATGTTTACCAAGTAAATCAGTACAGATATTTTTTTAAAAAACTTATATTGGAGATAGCATAATAAATATTTATGAGACTGGGCCATTTGACTGATGTTGAGTTCAGTCTTTTGTCCTCTTGTTTATTGATAGTCTTTTTTTTTTTTTTCTCTTGTGCTTTACTTGATTGAGCTAAAAGAGATAACGATAAACAATTTATTTTAGCACTGAGCAAATTTCATCTTCACTGCCTTCTACAGGTTTGTTTGCCTTGTTGTGAACTGGAATAGAAGGGAATACTTCCATTCATCAAGTGGAGATGTGACAAAGTTGTTTGGTGATTGCTTTCTCAAGGAAACAGTGCAATCATCTCATGTGATTTGAAAACAGGAGCCTTGAACATATTTTATGAGTCTGTGATTTCTTGCTTGTTAAAATAAACACTAATATTCTTGGAGGGCATTGATAAAATTTACTTTGTATACATAATTATGATGAATAAAAAAATATTTTGATCACAAAACCTAATATTTAACTTAAATACCATTAATCTCAGAGGATGCTGAATAGTTTGCCCTGCTCTGCAAGCATGATGCTTCCCACAGGTATAGCATTCTTATTAAATTATTTTTTCACTCTTTAATGGTCTGTGCATTTATTCTATTCCAAAAACAATTGTTATTGAAACTGACAGATCTGGAGTCAGATTCTCAGGGGAACCTTTTGTTTCTGCCCTGACAGTTAACATTTCCCTTGTATTAACTAATGCCCAGGGCAATGCATTTTCAAGAACCTAATCAGTTTGTAGCAGGTGTTAATCTCCTGTAGAATATTTCATTAGTATTGTAAAATGAAGTTAGATTTGCCTAGTTGAACACCAAAAGGACGAATTGCAGGAAATTCAGGGAGTTTATTTTCTTTCAGCTCTGAGAATCATTCCTTTATAGTTCTATAATTGGAATGGAATAAAGAATTACTGAACACTAGCCAACAAAGTGGAGTATGTACCTCAAAGTATTTAAGTCAATGGTAAATGCAACATTAAAATATATATATATATATATATATATATATATATATATATATATATATATTTATCTGAAACCTTCTGCTGGTAACATTCCACGTATGAATATTGCTCCAGCATAGTTTTTACGAATATAATTTAACCTGTAACCATAAACTTTTCACTGTGATGATCCTCTTTCTATTACGTGTTCTAAATCTGCATCTACTTTTGGTTAGTTGCATCTTACCCTTCAATCTGGGAGTAGACAACACACATATACCACATCAGCCAACTGTAGAATCAGAAGCCAAGTCTCCCAGCATTTGGAGAACAGTGATGGATCACTGAACACTTGTGCCACTTACACTGGGAAGAATACTTGGTATGTCTTATTTTTTCAAGGCAACATTAACTTGCCAAGGGAACTATACCTTCCTTTGTGGAGGTGGAATTTGTTTGTTTGGGTAATGTTTAGAGATTCAAGGATTTTCATTTCTCTCAGGTGAATTTGTCACTGAATGTCTGAATTAACACTTCAATTTTGTTTGTTTGTCCACAGTTCTTAAGCTAAACCTCAATGCCTATGGCTCTTCCCTCAGCCCACCCTCTGTTTATCCTACTGTTACTTTAATGTTGATGAAGCGGCTATCAAATCTTATTGATTCTGTTCTTTCTGGCTTCCTTCACATAGGATATAGCACAGATAGGAGTCTTCAAGTCATTAGAGGCTACTACTTTAGGACCGACCACATCAATCTAGTCTATTTTTACATTAGAGACACCATAAGGATTTCTACTCCAGAGAGTTTATCTTTATAATTTTGCATGCACCCAGGTGAGAAGTTTGTTCAGCTAGTGAGGCAGAACTAGGAAGCAGACACATTATTGTGGAATGAATAGGAAAGCTTGGAGCACTTTACTAAGAATTCAAAAATAGATCAGATTTATAACTTGCCTACAGTTATTTAAAATCACACAGAGCTCATACAGATCAATATTCTTGAAAATACAACATGGTTAGTGTTTTCTTTTCTAAAAAAAGGAAGCTAGATTGATGGAGAGCCCATTACTTCCAAATTTAATCACCTCAAGGCAATTAAAGCAATTCTGTGTTTCCTACTTTAGTGCTCCCCTGAAACAACAGCATCTGGACAACTTTAATTACAGTTCCAATTCCGTAAAATGCACAAAAAATGGCAAGTGTGGTGAGCAGCCATTCTTTTTCCAACTGTTTTTCTGATTTCTTAACTGTGGGGTTTTAGGTTTATTTTCTGTTAGTACTGGAGAGAATGACTATGTTTTCAGGGAATATGGAGACTAGAATCTTGAAGGAAGCTGTTAAAAATAATCAAAATGTACTGGAATTTGATCATAAGGTTTATTCTGAGCAGTTATTTTACATGCGTTTAACTCTCATTGCCAACGAGTCAGATCCGACTCATAGCGACCCCTCCTTGGGTTTCCGGGGTAGTATCACTACAGAAGTAGATTGCCTAATCTTTCTTCCTAGGAGTGACTGGTAGGTTTGAACCACCAGACTTCTAGTTAGCAGTCAAATGCCTTCGGCACTAATTTCAAAAAAATCAAATGGCTAGAGGAAACAAAAGACAACCGGGCTTATAGAGAGAAGAGGAAAGACAAGTATAAAGATCAACCATTGGCTTAATCTTAACATGATTGATGGAACCCTGCATTCTCCTTTACTGAGAAGAGATGATCTCAGTTTACTTCTGTCCTTACTGCTAATAATTTGGCAATTCACCCAACCTGCAGCCCTGATGTTTTTTTGAGATTTAAATGAGGAGACAACGGCTTGACAGCTATCTTTTTGTAGCAGGATAAGACAACTTTACATCATTATAGATGTGCTAGGAGAAAAAAGATCTCAGATTCAAACAGGTTCCATAGAGATACTTTTATTAAGCCTTAGGACAAAGACAAAACAGAGACAATCACCTAGGATAAGGGATGTACATAACATGTACACAGTATAGAAAGCTGAGTGGAGTGCCCTGATTCACAGCCATGGAGCTAATTATGCATGATTGAAAACAAAGGAAATCATCACAAAATCATGATTGGTAGATCGATTCATCATTGTCACAAACGGGACTACAGAAGCAGGGAAAGGACCATGACTAGGATACATACACAACCAAAGATTAAAAAGGGTTACAGGACTGGTTCTGGGGCTTGACTACCTGGCTAGGTGGTGGTCTGGTTATGACTCATGACCATGCAGCCTAAGTCATAGCCAAAAGGTGACTTAAAAAAAAATACCAGTACCCCAACTGTAATTCATATCAGAAAAGGACACACTCAAACAGTTTTCCTAGTTCTTTGTGTGAGCAAAATATCTTTCAACCACACTCTTCCTGAAGGCAAACTACCCCTACCTAGGTTTGTCCTGCAGCCATAATGTTGGTTTAAGTGACAGGAAGATCTCAAATGGCATCTGTAACTTACGTAAAGCCTCAAAATGGAGTTAGGGCTTCCACTGTAGACCAATGTCTTTCACTAACTAAGTGGTTCAGAATTTAAGCTCTAATATACAAGGCAGCTTTTGGCAGGATTTCTCAGTTTGGGTCAGGCTTTTCTTTGGTTCAGGGAAAACGTTATGAATAGCAGAGAAACACTGTCTGATACATTACTGTGCAAATTTATGAATAGTCCAGAAACATTGTCCAATACAGAGGAGGAAGATGAGTCACTTAGCTTAGAAAGCTCTCAAAGTAGAACTGGGCAAGAGCTGCATTATCAAAGTAAAATCAGCCTTACTCATATGGATAAGGGAAAGCTTTCAAAACCTTCATTTGCTGATGTGGCACCACTCAAATTGAGGAAAAACAGCTGCAAACATCCATTAATAATTGGAACATGGAATGTATGAAGTATGAATCTAGGAAAATT
>NW_006922185.1:1445034-1459313 GCF_000298275.1 Orycteropus afer afer | reverse complement strand
TATGCAAAGGCATTTGATTGTGTGGATCATGACAAATTATGGATAACATTGAGAAGAATGGGAATTCTCAAACACTTGATTGTACTCATGGGGAATCTGCACCTTGACCAGGAGGCTCTCATTTGAACGGAACAAGGGGACACTACATGGTTTAAAATCAGGAAGGAAGTGTGTCAGGGTTGGATCCTTTCCCCATACTTATTCAATCTTTATGCTGAGCAAATAATCTGAGAGGCTGGACTATATGAAGAAGAACATGGCATCAGGAATGGAGGAAGAATCATTAACAACCTGAGATACGCTGATGATACAACTTTACTTGCTGAAAGTGAGGATGACTTGAGGCAGTTACTGATGAAGATTGAGGAACATAGTCTGCAGTATGGATTACATCTCAATATAAAGAAGACAAAAATCCTCACAACTGGACCAATAAGCAGCATCACAATAAATGGGAAAAGATTGAGGTTGTCAAAGAATTCACATTGGTTCTACAGTCGAGGCCAATGGAAGCAGCAGTCAGGACATTAGATGACATGTAGCACTGGGCAGTTCTGCTGTGAAGGAATTGTTTCAAGTTCTGAGGAGCAAGGATGTCTTCTTGAGGACTAAGGTGTGCCTGACATAGGCCATGATATTTCCAGTTGCTTCATATGCATGTGAGAGCTGGACAATGAATAAGGAGGACCAAAGAAGAGTTTGGATGGATTTTGAGTTGTGGTGCTGGCAAAGAATGCTGAAGGTACCATGCATTGCCAAAAGAACTAACAGATCTGTTCTAGAAGAAGTGCAGCCGAGATGCTCCTTGGAAGTGAGGATGGCCAGACTTCATCTCACCTACTTTGGTCATGTTGTCAGAGGGGACCATTCCCTGGAGAAGGATGTCATGCTTGGTAAGGTGGAGGGTCCACGAAAGAGGGGAAGGCCTTCAACGAGATGGATTGACATGGTGGCTGCGACAATGGGCTCAAGTATAGCAAGTATCATAGAGCTGGCGCGGGATTGGGCGGTGTTCCGTCCTGCTGTTCATGGGGTCGCTATGAGTCGGAAGCGACTCAACGGCACCTAACAACAACAACAACAACGACAACAACAACAACACATAAAGCTGCTTTTGGCAGGATTTCTCAGTTTGGTTCAGGCTTTTTTATGGTTAGTATTTGGTTTCATGGATAAAAGAAATCCTAAAATCAAAGTAAGATCGTAACCTGAATAATAAAGGAAAGATTTATTTAGGTCCCTCAGTAAAATCCTATTGTAGCAAGTCATTATGGTTCTTAGAACTTTGAGTACCTTCTTTGAAGCTGCTTTTCAGAGGACAGCCATTTCCCCCAGATAAGGCAGGTGAAAACAGAACAGAAACAAAACTTGACACTGTGACAACCTTCTAAATGACCTCAACTACAAAAAGGAACAAATATTGACTGGGCCAGACAACACAGACCCATTTCTGAAGTGAGAAGTCCAACAACCCAGAATTAACCTCCCCAATAGGGGTTGCTATGAATTGGAATTGATTCGATGGCAGTGAGTTTGGTTTGATTTTTGGTAATCCTCTGGTTGTGTAGTGGTTAAGGCATTTGGTTGCTAATCAAAAGGTCAGTTGTTTGAGCCCACCAGCCACTCTTCAGAATAAAGATGAGGCAATCTGCTTCCATAAAGATTTACAGCCTTGGAATCCCAATGAGGGTCACTATGAGTCAGAATCAACTGGATGGCCGTGAATTTGGTTTTTGGCTTAATCTCCAATAAGATGGGACATCTGGTGCAATTTCGCAGTGAATTCACTCAAACCAAATGTTAGCCCAACCTCTCTTGATGAATATGTATAGCATCCCCATTTTCAAGACCCATAAATATGTTACCCTCCCCTACTGCCACAAGCCAGATCGGAGGAATTTTCCTTCTGCCAAACACTTTTCCTTTCCAAGCACTCTGCAATTAACAATGCTTTGAGGGAACTCTGGTGGTGCATTGAATAAGGCATTTGGAGGTCACAAGTTTGGTAGTTCAAACCCACCAGTCACTCTGCAGGAGGAAGATGAAGCCACCTACTTAGGTAAAGATTTACGGCTTGGAAACCCTATGGGAGTCACTATGTGTCAGAATTGAGTCAGTAACAGTGGATTTTGTTTTTTAGTTTTCTTCTTCTCAAAGAGCTAGTGTCCAGAATTTGACTGCTATACTCTGGACAGGACTCTTCAGGATCCCCTGATTTCAAGATATCTGTTATTAATTTTCCTGTTCAACAAAGGTCATGACGAAGGAGCTGAAATTATGGACATTTAAGTCTTTAATATGCACAAGGCTGTCAGTTAATCCTGTCTCTGTCAAAATACTTGACAGCATCACTTTATGTGACTTTACTTTGCAATGAAAGTGGCTGTTGGCATGCAACTAGACCCTGACGGAGAATAAGCACTTGACTTTAGACATTAAGTGAGTATGCCCCTGTAACCATTCACTGTGATCCAGATACTGTCATCCACCAAGTCATGAGGTTGGGTGAGCACAGTGGCAACTCATCATGTTTGGAAATGATGAATGGTGGATCAGGAGCACAAGTAAGTTACAGAAATAGGTGACTCAGACCTTCATGTCACTGCCCTTAGTGTTCTGACACTTTCCTTAGCTCATACTTAACAAAGAGCAAACTAGAACTTCTATTAAAATTAAAGCATAGAGTTTATTGGAGGAACAAAGAGATCCAGAACCGGGGATTGTGAAGATTCACCAAAGTACTGGAGTGAAAGGAGTTTTTCACAGAGCTTAAGTACAGAAAATCCAGGAACTTACAAGGAAAATAATTTTGATTGGTTGATATTTACAAAAATCATGCTTTCACAGACATAAGACAATGGTGAAATCCCTTAAACATTATTTTGCTAATCATTAAGTTTGAGTCATTCAACAGTTTAATCTATGGATATTTCAATAATCTATGGATATGGAACATTCACCTGAGTGAATGTTCTTCCTGGAGGCATGCTGTGACAGGAAGGGTAAGGGGACCCTGTAGTCATCCTAAGGTATGCTGGCTAGCTGACTTTTGAAAGTCAGCTCAGAATAAGCAGTGGATAGGAAAAAATGGAGTCTGGCCTTCTTCTTTGACAGAAGCCACTCCTTATGCCAAGTACGTACTTCTTTTGAGTTTCTTCACACATCTGTGGTCTCACGAGAGATCCCTTAAAATCAGCTGGTAGAATTCAAAATTTCATGCTTAGTTCATGATAAATCAGTTTGATGCATTGGTGTGAGCAAAAAATGAATTGCTGCCACATCATATCCCTATTAGATTAGCTCTGAAAGATGGTGGGCTAATCCTCCCAGTGGGCAGAACTTTAAGCAGTAAACCTGGTCATCCACTTGATGTGCAGGTGGATGTAGCTGAGCTAAGGATTTACAAGGACTTTTGGGCAAAAGCAAACTGCTTGCATTGTTGGTCAGCAGACTGGACCTAACCATCTTAAAGAATGGACATGAGGAGACTTGGGGAAGAGATGTGGATGAATCTATGCGGGAGGGCACAAAATGTGTACATATTTGTGTCCCATGTTAAAACTGCCAGAGAGCATATATCTAAGAAGGGATACTAAACAACTAAATGGATGGATCACTTCTCCAAAGGATGACAGCCAGTCTCTATAATTAAGCACCCTAGTGCTGGGACACTGGGAGTAGAAAGCGAGGACTCAAACAGATTCTTGTACACCAATGTTTATTGCAGATTCTTCACAGTAGTCAAAATATGAAAACAATCCATATGTCCATCAACAGAAACAAAATTTAGTATAAAAACACAATAGAATATTATTCAGTCATGAAGGGAGATGATCTGAAAAATGTTACAACTTGGATGAACCTTGAAAACATTACCCTGAGTTACCCAAGTTAGATACAAAAAGAAAAATATTGTATCGTTTCATTTATATGAAATATCCAGAATAAGCAAATGCATAGAGACCAGAGTTCAGTGGAGGGGATCAATGGGAGGGGAAAGTGGAGATATTGTTTAAGGGGTACAGAGTTTTTATTGAGGGTGAAGAAAAAATTTGAACAATAGTAATTGTTGTACAACACAGTGATTATAATTAATATCATTTAATTGTATACATAAAAATGGTTGAAATGTTTTGTTACATGTATTTCATCACAATAAAAAATTCAAATTTTTTTTTAAAAAATTTATATTTGCTAAGACTTTTTATCTTTTCAGGAAGTATGAATTTATCTATCTATCTATCTATCAAATATATGTGTTTGTATTTATGTATAAGTAGCCCTGGTAGTGTAGTGGTTAAGCACTTGGCTGCTAACTAAAAGGTCAACAATATGAACCCACCAGCCACTCCATTGGAGAAAAATGTGGCAGTCTGCTTCTATAAATATTGTAGCCTTTAAATCCCATGAGCAGTTCTTCTCTGTCCGATAGGGTCACTACGATAGGGTCACTACGAGTCAGAATCAACTCAACAGCAGTGGATGTGTGTGTGTGTGTGTGTGTGTGTGTAAGGAGCTCTGGTAGCATAGTGCCTAAGGTACTTGACTGCTAACCAGAAGGCTGGCAGTTCAAACTCACCAGTCACTCCTCAGAAGGAAGATTGGGCAATCTAATTCCGTAGTGATACTGCCTCAGAAACCCAAGGAGGGGTTGCTGTGGGTCAGATCTGACTCGATAGCAGTGTGTTTGGTTTTTGGTTTTTGGTGTGTGTGTATGTATATATATTTACCTCATGTTGTTGTTGTTGTTGTTAAGTGCCGTCGAGTCATTTCCGACTCATAGTGACCCCATGCACAGCAGAACGAAGCACTGCCTGATCCTGCACCAGCCCCACAATCCCTGCTATACTTGAGCTCATCATTGCAGCCACCGTATCAATCCATCTCGTTGAAGGCCTCCCCCTCTTTCGTCGACCCTCCACCCTACCAAGCATGACATCCTTCTCCAGGGAATGGTCCCTTCTTACAACATGACCAAAATAGGTGAGACGAAGTCTGGCCATTCTTGCTTCCAAGGAGCATTCTGGCTGCACTTCTTCCAGGACAGATCTGTTAGTTCTTTTAGCAGTCCATGGTACTTTCAGCATTCTTCGCCAGCACCACAACTCAAAAGCATCAACTCTTCTTCGGTCTTCATTATTCATTGTTCAGCTCTCACATGCATGCGAGGTGATTGGAAATATCATGGCTTGTGTCAGGCGCACCTTAGTCCTCAAGGAGATATCCTTGCTCCTCAGCACTTGAAACAGTTTCTTTGCAGTTGACTTTCCTAATGCTACACATCGTCTAATGTCCTGACTGCTGCTTCCATTGGCATCGATTGTAGAACCAAGCAACGTTGAATTCCTTGACAACCTCAATCTTCTCTCCATTTATTGTGATGCTGCTCATTGGTCCAGTTGTGAGGATTTTTGTTTTCTTTATATTGAGACGTAATCCATACTGCAGACTGTATTCTTCAACCTTCATCAGTAGGTGCCTTAAGTCATCCTCACTTTCAGCAAGCAAAGTTGTATCGTCTGCATATCTCAGGTTGTTAATGATTCTTCCTCCAATCCTGATACCATGTTTTTCTTCATACAGTCCAGCTTCTTGGATTATTTGCTCAGCATATAGATTGAATAAGTGTGGAGAAAGAATACAACCCTGACGCACTCCCTTCTTGATTTTAAACCATGTAGTGTCCCCTTGTTCTGTTCAAACGACAGCCTCCTGGTCAAGGTACAGATTCCTCATGAGTACAATCAAGTGCTCGGGAATTCCCATTCTTCTCAATGTTACCCATAATTTGTCATGTTCCACACAATCTAATGCCTTTGCATAGTCAATAAAACACAAGTACACATCTTTCTGGTACTCTTTGCCTTGAGCCAAGATCCATCTGACAACAGCTATGATATCCCTTGTTCCACATCCTCTTCTGAATCCAGCTTGAACCTCTGGAAGTTCTCTGTCAAAAAAACCTTATGAATAGCAAAGAAACACTGTTTGGTACATTTACCTCATAGCACATGGTTATAATATTTATTTTAAAATGTCTGATAATTCTAATATCTGACTGAACTTGGGTGTAGTATCAATTTTATTTTTTTATAATAAATACTACTTCATACTGTCCTGCCTCATTGTACATGAAGTAATTTCAGATTGCATTGCTGACATTATAGAGGTTATGTTGGAGAGATGCTGAATATTCTTATTGCTCTGAAAAAGGTTGATTTTTTGATTTTTTGAGAAAGGAATTAACTTACACTCAAACTACATACTTTAACAGCTGTGGTGGACTGCAGCTCAGATTTCATCTCAGTTCTTCATACCTTAGCTGCAAATTACTTTCTGTTTTCTCTACACGTACATGGTGAGGAAGCTTGGTGACTTGGACTGAGGTTAAACATGTATTTCAGGTTCTTTTCTGGCTGTATCTTTTCCGAGGTTGCCCTTACTCTCGTCGACTTGGTTTCTCCTGATATTTTGCTCTTGTTTCTCCAGTAAGAAAGACTGTGACTATGTAAAGAAGGCATGGTAAGGCGTCTGACCTCCTTTAACTTCATAAGGTGAGAGGAGGATCAAGATCAATAGCCCAAGGCTGATTCCTATGAGGCAGAGGTCACACATTCCTCTATGTTCCAACCTTTTTACTAATTTTGGTATCAACTATCCATGCACAGCACTCTCTTCTTCTTTGCTGGGTTTGATAATCCATTGCAATGGCCACACAGAACTCATGGACAATACTCATGATAATGTGGCTTAGTATGGAAGTAACAGGTTACAATTCAGGATCAGAAAGGACTCAAGATACAGTATTATGATCAGGACAGCCTCTTCTCAGCCAGACCTGCAGGTATGTCTTTCTCTCATGCAAGGCCTCAAGGCCCCATGATCCCTTGGCCTTTGCCCTGCTTGTGCAAGTGTTACAAAGCTCTTTTAACTCTGCTGATAAGTAACCAGAAGCAACCACTTTGCCAGTAAGCCTTAGCCTGATAGCACTCAGCTCTAGTTCTGTGAGTCAGCAAACTTATCTGCATCAATTATCTGGAGGTACCCCACTCCACCAGCAAGCTTCCTGACCAAAGGCACTGAGTTTTCTTGCTTCATGGGCTAGGAAGCTCACCATGCCATCTCCTGCTGGTCTCCTGGTTCTGTGGAATTTGCTGCCTCTGCCACAGCTTTGCTGCTATTGCTTCTCTGCTTCAACTTCTCACCATCTCTCTGTTGTTACAGCTCTCTGTGTCCTGGATCTTAGAAAGTTCTCAGTGCAGGGATCTTGGGTCCAAAGGATGTGCTCTCCTTCAGTCTCTTCTTCACGGTGGTTGGCAAGTTTCCTTCTTTGCTTTGGAATTTAAACAAAACAAAACAAAGCAAAACAAAAAAAACTCACTGCTGTCAAGTTGCAGCTGACTCATAGTGACCCCTTCTTGGGTTTCCAAGGTGATATCACTACAGAAGTAGATTGCCCAAACTTCCTTCTGAGGAGTAGTTGGTGGATTTGAACTGCCAGCCTTCTGGTTAGCAGCCAAATGCCTTAGGTACTATGCCACCAGAGCTTCAAATCTTTACAGAAGTACATTGCTCAGTCTTGCTTCCGTGGAGTGGCTGGTGGGTTTGAACTGCCAGTCTTCATGTTAGTAGTGAGGTGCACTGTGCTACCAGAGCTCCTTCAGAACTGACTCTCTTTTTAGGCTAGCAGATGGCAAAACTGACCAATCCCCTCATTGCCATATATCTTATTTGCAGGTTCCCACCCACACAAGGGTGCCATGCACCTTATTTACATTATTAGCAAGCTATAGAATCCTTTTTGTTTTTGTGTGCCATCGAGTCAGACCTGACTCATAGCGACCCCTCCTTGGATTTCCCAGGCAGTATCACTATGGAAGTAGATTGCCCCATCTTCCTTCCGAGGAGTGGCTGGTGGGTTTGAACTGCTAACCTTCTGGTTAGCAGTCAAGTGCCTTAGATACTATGCTACCAGAGCTCCCTAGAATCCCTTTAGGGAGCCCTAAACACCTTAATTGCACAGTCCTATCCAATCTTTTGGTGGGAGTATTACAAGACTATGGCTTTGTTGTTGTTGTTGTTATGTGCCGTCGAGTCAGCCCTGACTCATAGTGACCCCTCCTTGGGTTTCCGAGGCAGTATCACTACGGAAGTAGGATTGCCCAACCTTCCTTCCGAGGAGTGGCTAGTGGGTTTGAACCGCCAGCCTTCTGGTTAGCAGTCAAGTGCCTTAGCCACTACGCTACCAGACTATGGCTAGCAGGGCCATATTAAGTATATCACTGCACTGTAGTGCCCTAGGAGGAAGATGCAAAAATTGGGGATCCTGTCATAATGACTATTTGCTCCAAATTTGAACTCCCCTCCAAAATTTACTTTTTGTTTATTTTAACCTGTGTGCATGTCCATAAGTTCTTCAGGTAGTTGCTTTTTTTTTTTTTTTTTTAACATTTGTTCACAATTTATACCAAAAAACCAAACTCACTGTCATCAAGTCAATTCTGACTCATAGCAACCCCGACTGGGTTTCCAAAGCCATAAATCTTTATGGAAACAGACTCTCTCATTTTTCTTCCACAGAGCAGCTGGTGGGTGGGTTTGAACCACCAAACTCTTGGCTAGCAGCCAAATGCCTTAACCACCACACCACTAGAGCTCCTTAGGTATTATGTACAAAAGGACCAATTTGGTAGGCATACACTCTTCCATACTGGATGTGGAATTCTTTACCTGTGCTCAAATAAAAATGTTTGAAGGATAATATACATAAAATTGTATAAATAACAAGTATATACCTGGAAAGTTTTTCACAATAGGAGCCTACCTATAAATTAGTTCAAAGCTCAAAAAATGGAACATTACCAGCACTCCAGGACACTCTTCCAGTCATTGTTGGCTGTAGTCAAATTGGCCCCCAACTCATGGTGGCCCATGGACAATGGTATCAAATCATATAATGCATAGGGTTTTCATTGGCTGATATTTGGAAGTAGCTTGTCAGGTCTTTCTTCCTAGTGTGTCTTAGTCTGGAAGCTCCACTGAAACCTGTTCAGTATCGTAGCAAAACAAAAGCCTCCACTGACAAGTGGGTGGTGGCTGTATGTGAGGTGCATTAGCCAGGAATTAAACTAAGGTTTCATGCGTAGAAGGTAAGAATTCTACCACTGAACCACCACTGCCTTCTGTCCCAGTCATTAGCCCTCCAAAACTGACCATCATCTTGATGTCTGACATATAAATGGATCTTGACTGTGTACTTTATGTAAATGGAATCATGCAGTATGTATTTCTGTGGTAGGTCAGTTATGAAATGCATTTTTAACCTATTCAGCTTGCTCTTTCTTGAAGTCTTATGTCTGCAGTAGATTCTAATGCTCTCTATGGCCTTATGCATTTGTCCTTGCCTGAAGCCTCCATTCTCTCTTCCTATTGCTGCCCGCCGAACTCCTAGTTGCAAGAATTCAAAGCTATTTATCTTTTCTAAAAAGAATGCACTCAGGCCAAAGTATTAGTGAAACCTGAAATTTAATAAAGAACTTCGATGATTTTATAGGTGGAATTGGGCATGGGTTATCACAGATGGTATAATAAACTCTTAACCCTTCCTTTTGACATTTTTCTTTTATTGCTGTCTTTTCACACTGCCATTAGGACCTCTCTTTCTCCATTCAGAGTTTCCCCTGATCAGTCTTTCTTGCAGCTTATGAATTTTACTTCTACTTCTCAATATCTTATGTCTTTCTTTTAAATTTTTTATTTAAAATGTTCAACATATACAAAAGTAGAGAGAATACTATAGTGAAGTCCCATATATATGTCTCTTAGCTTTAACAATTATTATTCAAGGCTAATCTTATTTTAGGAGCTCTGGTAGCATAGTGGCTAAGTCACTTGCGTGCTAACCAGACGGCTGGCGGTTCAAACCCACCAGCCACTCCTCAGAAGGAAGGTTGGGCAATCATACTTCCGTAGTGATACTGCCTCGAAAACCCAAGGAGGGGTCGCTATGAGTCGGGGCCGACTCGACGGCACATAACAACAACAACAACAATCTTATTTTATTTATAACCCCAATCCACTCACTGCTCACCTCAGCCTATTTGAAGCAAATTTGAAACATCATATCATTTCATTCATAAAAATTCCAATGTTTCTCTAAAACAATTCTTTAAAAAACATGTAACCACAAAGAAGATTAACCATAAATCTTATTATCATCAGATATCCATTACTTAGTATTTAAAGTTCTGCAATGGTCTCCAAAGTATTTTAAGAGTCACTTTAATCAAGATATAATAAGCTCTATGGATTGCAATTAATTAATTAAATTAATGGTGTGATAAATCTTTTGGTACTTGAGAAAGTTTCCATTTTTGTAATAATGACTATTGTTGTTAGGTGCCCTTGGGTTGGCTCCAACTCAGCAGCCTTATGTATAACACTACCCGGTCCTGTGACATCCTCATAATCATTGCTCTGTTTGATTCAACAGAATATGGACATTAGATAAGAATATCATTAATATCACATGTAAGTAAAATTTTACTGAAAACGATTAAAAAAACAGTTCCAGTAGTCACTGGCAGGGAGCTGCCAGAAATTCAAGCCAGATTCAGAAGGGGACGTGGAACAAGGGATACCATGGCTGATGTCAGATGGATCTTAGGTGAAAGCAAAAAATACCAGAAAAATGTTTACCTGTGTTTTATTGACTATGCAAAGGCATTGGACTCTATGGATCATAACAAATTATGGATGATATTGCAAAGAATGGCAATTCCAAAACACTTGACTGTGCTCATGAAGAATGTGTACATAGATCAAGAGGCAGACCCTATTTACAAATAAGCTCAAAGTAACAGGTTCTTGGTAAACATGATTTTTTTTTTTTTTTTTGTGCACACTATTCAATTCAATAAACTATTATCCAGTTATGAGCAAGGCTATCTATGTGCTGGATTGTTGGATAATGATTATGAGAAACTGAGTAAGAAATGGTCCTTTTTCTCAAAGAGTCTGTAATCCGAAGAAGATACTAAAGGAACTATATTGAAACACAATATTGAACTATATTGAAACACAATAACAATAATAACAATAACAACAAACACTTAGCAAATGCATATTATGTGTCCAGAGCTAGAACAAGCAGTGTATATATATTAATCTCATTTAAGCATTACAATAATCCTATAAGGAGCTCTGTGCCTCAGGCATTTCACTGCTAACCAGAAGTCTGGTGGTTCAAATGCACAAGCCACTCCTCAGAAGGAAGATTGGGCAACGTACTTCCTTAGTGATACTGCCTTGGAACACCAAGGAAGGGTTGCTATGAGTCGGGTCCAAATTGATGGCAGTGAATTTGGTTTTTTTAATGAGGTATGTAGCATTATTATTTACATTTCACAGATGAGGAAACAAGGATTTAGAAAAGTTATGCAACTTGTTCAATATCAAACAGAAATTAAATGACAACATAGACATTCAAATCCAGACCCATTCAACTTCAGAGCACTACGCTGCCAAGCCAGTAGTATGAACCACTTCTAGGGACACACAGAGGGGAGATAATTATTTTTGGAGAAAATATACAGTGAAAGTGACTTTAGACTTTAGACTTGAATTTTTCCAGAGAGTTAAGAATGTGTAAGAAATTCAAGTCAGAGAAACAGAAGAGACACAGAAATAAAATGAATGATAAGTAGTCATGTATGACTGGAAAACAGTGTGAAAGCCTACAGACAGATAATGAGGCTGAAAAGAAAGTAAAAGTACTTCATGAATTTAAACTAAGATCCTTAAATGAGAAAGAGCCAAGAAGAAGGTGTTTTTTTTTTTTTTTTCAGAGAGGGACCATCTCATTAATTTTTGATGAGCAAAAGCAATTTTGATGTACATGCTAGTGCATACATAGAAAATCATTAACATGGCAGTGTTAATGATGTATACTTTTGTAATAGAATATTATTTTGTTTGTAATTTTCTGTAGTATTTGTTAATAGTGTGTATTAGTTTTACAATAAGTAAGAAATAAAGTTAATTTCATTTTATTAAAAAAGTGGGAATATATTAAGAGGTGACTTCAAGCATAAAAATTAGGTATTAGATAAATCTATAGGTAAGAAATGTATAGGTAAGAAATTCTGGGAAATGAAGTTCTAGCTTTCTCCCTGAAATTCAGAAGCTGATGTGTTGTTAACTTGCACTGGACAACTTGCATTCAACACACATTTTTTTACAGTATAAAAAGATGAAGTGGGAAGTCAAAATATTTTGGAATAATGAATTATTCTGTGGAAACCTGTAATTCAATATGTTTTTGAGGGAAACTTTGGGTTTGAAAATTGACATACATAATACTGGTGGGGTAGTGCCTAAGGCATATGACTGCTAACCAGAAGACTGGCTGTTCAAACCCACCAGCCACTCCTGGGAAGGAAGGTTGGGAAATCTACTTCTGTAGTGATACTATCTTGGAAACCTAAGGAGGGGTCGCTGTGAGTCAGATGCGACTCAACAGTAGTGTATTTTAATACTGAACATATCTGTCTGGGGTGGGTCTCTGTAAGATAAAAGTGTCTGTAAGAGAAAACTTGAGTAGTATTGCCAACCCATCTGTCAGTTCGTAATGCTGTGATGGCTTGGATGTTGCTATGAAGCTGGCAGCTCTGCCATCAGTATTTCAAATACCAGCAGAGTCACCCATGGTGGACAGGTTTGAGTAGAGCTTCTAGACTAAGACAGACTAGGGCAAAAGACCTGACAGTCTGAAAATTAGCTGTTACAAATATTATGGCTCACAGAAGGACATTTCCTTACTCACTTGCTTTAGATCCAGTCATCAGACAGGATCAAATGCTGCAGGAAAACATCATTTTTTGGTGAAATAGAGGGCCAGCAAATGTGTGGGAGAACCTTAGTGTGATAGATTGGCATAAGAGCTGCAAAGATTGACCCACACATGTTGGCGATCATGAGGATAACACAGGACTATGTAAGTTTCATTTTGTTTTACATAGAGTTGCCAAAAGTCATAGTTGACTCAATGGCAGCTAGCAAAAACACAGCATTTTTCCCAGGGGCTGAGAGCATGCTCTGCTCTCTGTTCAGAGTATACCTGACTTGCACGCTCATTCTCATTATGACATTACTGACTTAAAGTGCAGTCATTTCTGGGCAATTTGCTATATTTGTATGACAAAAAGAAAGTAGCTAAAACAGATTTTAGGCATTTGGAATGTATTATTTTGAAGGTTGAGTGTAATTAAACATCATTCACTTCTATCAATTTTGCTTGTATTTCCAGGCTTCATGACTTTCTCATTGTCACTAACACCACGTCTCTAGTCTGAACTATCACCAACCATCACTGATGTTGAAACATTTTAAGATGTGTACATGTATCTTCTCAGTCCAAATTGTTATATACACATCTATCAGGGTGAGTTTTTTCATATGTAAATTCTATCACCTAAATTTTATGCTGAAAATAGCCTTTTAGTATATGGCATATTTTAATTAAATTAAATTAACTTTGTATTTTACTCATTAAAAACCAACACACAATTAACAAAGTGTACAGAAAATTATAAAGAAAATAGTATTCTATTACAAAAATATCTGTTGTTAACATTGTGTGTATATGTTTTTAAATGGTGTTCTATGTTTGCAGTAACATACATATATATTTTCATATCAGGATAATCGTTAACATATTTTTTGGGGATGTCAAACTCTATTTTTTAACTTAACTCGTCATGGACATATTTCTATATCAATAAATTACACAATTAGTATCACAGTGTTTGATGGCTACCTACCTTATGCTGTCAGGTCATAGGGCCTTTTGCATTTTCTGCTGCTTTAAACAATACTATAATGAGTATCATGTGCCAGCATACAGATTAGTGAACGAGCATTATGTGGAGGAAAAGTGAGTAATATGTATTAATTTTATTATAAGCTTTATAGGGAGTTCTGGTGGCATAGTGCCTAAGGCATGTGACTGCTAACCAGAAGACTGGAGGTTCAAACCCATCAGTCAGTCCTTGGAAGGAAGGTTGGGCAATCTACTTCTGTAGTGATACTACCTTGGAAACCCAAGAAGGGGTCGCTATGAGTTTGATCTGACTCCATGGCAGTCCGTTGCATTGCATTTTGTTTAGGGGATGTAGGATTTAAATACTGATAAAACTAGAAAAATAAGTTCCATCAAGAGTGAAGTCTATCTACTGTAAATAGAGCTGTATGAGAAAGTCAATTTTTTTTTTTTTTTTTTT
>NW_006922185.1:1431164-1436564 GCF_000298275.1 Orycteropus afer afer | reverse complement strand
TCCAAGATTATCTTCTGTGTCTGTGTTAATTGGTTTCCCTTTTCTTTGTTGAAGAGGGTCTGTGCAATCCTTCTGCCTAGTCCGCCATCTTGCCAGAACCCCCCTCAAGAGTCAAATTAAATTAGTCCACTGTGTAATCTGTCCCCAATTTATTTCTATGTACTTGTGCCATTTTTCTTGAAATTTCTTCTTGTTTTGAATTGTTATTTTTGGTAATGTTACATAAGTTTTTTTTTCTTTTTAATTGTGATTTGGGTGAAAATTTACAGAGCAAATTCACTTTCCATACGGCAGTTCACATATACTTTGTCTCATTACATTGACTAATGTTACTTAAGGTTTTTTAAGAGATGAAATTCAAATAAGAAAATTAACCACCTCCAGGTGTAAACTCAGTGGCATTTAGAAAATTCACAATGTTGTGCAATTACCACCTATATCAAGTTCAAAAACATTTTCATCACCCCAAATAAAACCCCAAACTCATTAAGCAATCACTCTCCACTCTCTCCAAGCTCATGGCAAATACCAATATGTTTTCTGTCTATATGGATATTGTAAATTTCATATAAATAGAATCATACAATATGCGACCTTTTGTGTCTAGCTTCTTTCACTTAGCACAATGTTTTTAAGGTTTATCCATATTGTAGCATATATCAATATTTCACTTGTTTTTATGGCTGAATAATATTCCATTGCATGTACATACCACATTTGTTTTTATCCATTCATTGTTGATGGATGTTTGGATTGTTTTTACCTTTTGGCTATTGTTTACAGTGTTACTATGAGCACTTATATACAGATATTTGTTTGAGTACTGGTTTTCAATTACTTTGGGTTCAAGTAGATTCCAACTCCTAGCGACTCCCTTTGGGTTTCTTTACTCAAATCTTTACTGAAGTAGAATTGCTCCAACTTCCTTCTGTGGAGCAGCTGGTGGGTTTGAACCACCAACCTTCAAGCAGTCAAATGCCTTAGGCACTACACCACCAGAGCTCCTTATGTGCCTACCAGAAGAGTTGCTGGATCATATGATAATTCTTTGTCCAACTTTGTGAGAAACTGACAACTGTTTTCTATCCAGAGGAAGTGGTATAAAATGGCTGCAATATTTTATATTCTCACCAGTATTGTACTAGATTCCAATTTCTCCAGATCCATGCCAATACTTGCTATTTTATTTTATTTTTTTATTCTCTCATTACAGATATACCAGTGAGTATGAAGAACTGTCTCATTGTGGTTATAGTTTCTTTTCATATGCTTCTGGGATATTTGTATATCTTCTTTTTTGATCAGCCCAGAATTCCCTTACATTAACTACAACCATGAACACCTCAGACTCCTGTATGTGCACATGTATGGGCCCCAATCACGTGCTCCTTGGTGATAAGGGTTCCAGGGTTTAGGCTCCAGATATACTTTGTAGGAACTATAGGAAGTGCTTTTTATGATCGATTTGAGTATCACGACTTGTCATGAAAATTCCATCTGAAGGAAGATATGCATTATTTGTCTGAGCACTATAAACTAAATGAACCTTAAAATATAATGATACCCTACAGAGAAATAATGCTGGCAGCACTTCAGAAGGTAATGGAAGATATTGTTACATGAAATGAAATATCAAGAAGAAAAAATAATTTTATTGGAATGATATAGGAAAACAAAATAATAAACTAGGTTAGGAGTCTGGAGACCTGAAGTTGAATCTATGTTGGATGACTTTTGACTACTTGCTTCATCTCCTTGGGCTTCTCATTTTCTTCATTTGCAACCCAAGAGATTGGTCTAGATTACCTTTAACGACTCCTCTAGGGGAATGATTCTTTGAAATAGATCATTTGTCTTCCAAATTAATAATTAAAACAGTTCTATTTGACAATAAGCAGCATATTCTCATTAAGTGACTATGGCTATTTACTCATAAATTGAATGCCATAAAAATGAAGGCATAAATTGCCAATTATGTAAATGTCCGGACATTTTTTTTTCCTTTTTCCAGCATCAGCTAGAGATAAAGAAGGTAGAGTTGTTGTTTTTTGTTTTGTTTTGTTTGATACTTTCTAAAGGAAGAATGGTGAAGAGAGTGTTCTTCAAATCTCAAAACTCTAAAATTTTGGCACTGTGGACATTTCCCAGGATGGCATTAGAAGCAGTTTAATAAGAGAACTCTCAGAAGACATTCCAAATAATGTAACTGTGCCTCAGGGATCCAAGCTCAGAAGCTGTGTTTGAAGAAATCGTAAGTTTGTACTAATCTATGAAGAAGAGGCACAATTAGACTTTTGGGGCTTTATACAAGCTTATTGGTATTAAAAGAGATAATTCAAGTAAAGTTACAATACAGTATTGGCTTACATTCTTTCATTAGCCCCTCTTGTACACTATGCCATGTCCTTTCAGGCATGGCTCTTACTTCCATCCTGCTAAAGTGACCTTGGAGCTCTCTGGTTGTGCAGTGGTTAAGGTATTCGACTCCTAACTGGAAAAAAGAAAAAAAAGAAGGTCCACATAGGGAACCCACCAACTGCTCAGTACATTTGCTTTGGTTTGTTTCTTGCTCCAGGGAAGATGACCTGAGACACATTTCATACAGTTCTGCAACACATAGCCAGAGACTACACCATCATGCATCCTCACATTGGCTTTACTTCCTTCCATGTTTCCCTCCCTCTTTCCCTTATTTCTCCTCCATGCAAACTACTTTCTCAAATAACCCACATGTACATAAGCCTTTGGAGTCTCTGAGTGATGCAAACAGTTAAAATTATCAGCTGCTAACATTAAGGCTGGAGGTTCAACTCCACCCAGAGGTACCTGGAAAGAAAGTCCTGGTGATCTACTTCCAGAAAACCAGCCATGAAAACCCCTATGGAGCACCATTCCATTATGACACCCATGGGGTTGCCACGAGTCAGAATTTCCTTTATGGCAACTTGTCCACTATAGTACATAAGCTTTCCTCTTGAGCTCTGCCATTTGTGAGATCAGAGCTAAGATGATACTCAATGTTGTTAAAAATCTAGAATATGTTATTGTCACAAACAATATTTATCCAAATATTCAAGTCATGCACCTAAAGTTTGGTTTTACCTTGGCCATGATGATTACTGAAACTAGTACAAAATTTTAGTTGTTCTGTTCCATTGAGTCATACCTGACTCATAGCAACCCGTCCTTGGATTTCCAAGGCAATATCACTATGGAAGTAGATTGCTCAACCTTCCTTCCGAGCAGTGGTACAAAATAGTGAAACCTATATTCAGCTGAGACAATGATGATTCACATTGATCCTAACAGGTGGATGCTGCTCAATTGTTAATTAAAAAATGCTTTATGGAGGTAAAGAAGTAAGGTAGAAGATATGGTTAAAGAGGCATACCTCAAAACAGAATATGACAGTTCGGTAGAAACAGAACAAAGATTGGGGCAGGGCTTGGAATTAATCCACATTTACTTCTATGATTTTCTCCATTGGGATGAACAACACAATTGATATATTTTATTATCTTTATTGGATACAAATATCTTTGATTCAAATTCCTTTTATCTGATTTCCCATCATCAATGTAATATAATCGAGTTATGACCACCATCTTAGTCACAAAAGTAAAATGGTGATTGGGATATATTCTTTTTTAAATCTTCCTTTCTAAGTCACCGTTTTAGACCATGAAACTTAAACACTTCTCTTTATAAGTAAGAAGTAAACAAATTGGACTATAGAAAATAGAAGCTAAAATGCTGTTTATCCTAAAACCTGAAGTAAAAAATTGTTTAATTTTGCCATTTTTTTGCCCTATATATTTTTAAGAAAAAGATATAAAACATTATAGTTATAAGATTTTAAAATTTGAGAATCATGCAAATGCTCTTAACTACATAAATTTTAACAACTGAAAACAATATTATGTATTATATGGATACATATATGTAGTAAAAGCAATGGTTTTTAAATAATTTTCCCCATAATAATGTTTACTATTTTCTGAAAATTTTTTAACCATGCTTTTTCTATTATGGGTCATTTGAACTACTTTTCAGTAAGGGCAGTCATTAAAAAAAAAATATATATATATATATATATATATGTGTGTGTGTGTGTGCGTGTGTGTGTGTGTGTATTTATTTTGGTGGAGATTTTAATTTCTAAATAAAAATCTCAATTCAGAAAACAAAACAAAACACCAAAACACTGATATAAATATTGTATATATATTTGTGTGTGTGTAAAATACAAAGGTTGGCAAACCATGGCCACAGACCAGATCCAGCCTGCATCTGTTTTTGTAAGTCTCACAAATTAAGAAAATCATTTTAAAGAAGTATATTTGCAATTAATTTGATAATGGGAAATATAAACTTTGCACTCCAATTAAGTTAATTACTATTCCCTCTATTAATAGACATGTTTTACAAAAACAAAAACACATAACTGAACTCAATTATTATTACTATATTTTGTCAATGGGAGCTCTGGTAGCATAGTGGCTAAGACACTTGCCTGCTAACCAGACGGCTGGCGGTTCAAACCCACCAGCTACTCCTCGGAAGGAAGGTTGGGCAATCCTACTTCCGTAGTGATACTGCCTTGGAAACCCAAGGAGGGGTCGCTATGAGTCGGGTTTGACTCCATGGCACATAACAACAACAACAACATTTTGTCAATAAAATTGTGTGGAAGTTTGTTCTCTTTCCTGTTATATAATAGTATCTAATAATAGCCTCAGTTTTTCTTCTTGGCCTTCAAAACCTAAAATATATATGTAGTATTTAGGGAGCTCTGGTAGCATAGTGCCTAAGGCATTTCACTGCTAACCAGAAGGTGGGCAATTCAAACCCACCAGCCACTCCTCAGAAGGAATATTGAGCAATCTACTTCTGTAGAGATAATGCCTGAGAAACCCAAGGAGGGGTCAATGTGAATTGAATCAACTTCATGGCAATGAGTTTGGTTTGGTTTTTGGTATCTGGTCCTTTACTGAAACAGATTGCTGATCCCTAGTGTAATATAACTTTTAAGATAAAACATTGCTGTAGATTCGTAAAAATCACTTTGCAGTGTTCACAACTAATACAGTTTATACATTTGAAATATGTTGAGAGGAAATGCTATTTTCTCCTCTTTGTGTGTTACCTCTAATCAAGATCCAGCCCAAACAGCATCAACATGCCCAAATTCCTCATTTACAGATTCTGGGAAAATAAGTGATTCAGTATCATACCTTTAAAACTTATAATTTCTGAATTCTTTGTTGGAGTTGCTGAAATGTGCATGTATCTTTTTTTTTTTTTTTTTTTTTTCCTCTTGGAGATGCGGGGAACCTTGGTGGCATAGTGCCTAAGGCACTTGACTGCTAACCAGAAGGCTGGCAGTTCAAACCCACCAGC
>NW_006922185.1:1417419-1431064 GCF_000298275.1 Orycteropus afer afer | reverse complement strand
TGCTGAAATGTGCATGTATCTTTTTTTTTTTTTTGTCCTCATGTAGATGCAGGGAACTCTGGTGGCATAGTGCCTAAGGCACTTGACTGCTAACCAGAAGGCTGGTGGTTCAAACTCACCAGCTTTCCTCAGAAGGGAGATCGGGTGATCTACGTAGTTATATGGCCACGGAAACCCAAGGAGGGGTTGCTATGAGTCGAATCAACTCGACGGCAGTGAATTTTTTCTTTTTTTTTTGAGGGGGGGCCATTTACCAGATACTATATATACATATTTCATTCATACACATGTGGAAAATCATTGGCTGGAGGATGGGGTGCTTAGCAGGAGAGAAAATCATATAATCTGTCATTAAATTTTTATATTATTATTGTTATTATTCAACCACCTTGGCAACCCAAGGAGGGGTCACTATGAGTCGGATCTGAATTGATGGCAGTGAGTTTGGTTTTGGTTTTGGTTTTGGTTATGTAGGTGCAACCTACTGTTTTGTGGATCCAAATGACTCTTATGCACTAGGAATTAACATTATTAATTAATTCTCTAAAGTATAACTAATAGTTTCATCTATAAAACAGAAAAGAGTTTCATTAATGAACTACATCTTGGAAAACCCAATAGTGGTTTTTGGAGCATCCTAAATAATTTTTTGATAACTCCCAGATATATAGCTTCTCTTTAGGCTTTTCTTCTTAGATCCAGACTGCTTGGTACGCTTTCACAGAGCTCTAAATATTTAGCACATGCCACCATCTGACAGACTCATGATTCCTTTAATCTTGTATGTCTTTACCTAACTTCTGATTTTTCACCTCCCAAATTTACTCCTCTTCCTAGTTTTTGTCTCAATGGAAGGCCTCAACATTCACCCAACAGTGCAAACCACCCTTGTCCCCTCCACCTGCATCTTTAGTTAATGCCTACCACTCTTCTTCCTATTAACTGCTATTAATTTCTCTTTATGTTCATTCAAGTTAGCACCATAGCCATCTTAAACTTATTTGATGCTTTCTCCACCAGAAGCCAAGGCAGTTTTAAGTATGAGTGTGTGTGTATGAATAACTTTCATTACTCTTTGGTATAGTGATCAATGGTCCTGGTTTACCCAGGAATGAATTTTCCTGGGACTTGGCCTTCCAATTTAAAATAAGGACAGTCTTGGAAAAATTATACTCATTTGTACAGAACAAAGGGGTCTCCTGGCTTCAGGCTTTTCAGTGCTGAAGCTGGGAAGGTCCAGGCAAACTGGAACAAGCTGGTCACCTTAATTTCAGGACAAAATTTATAACTATTAAACTTGTCAAAGTCTCTGAACACCTGTCCCCTTGCTTTCTTTCATTGTCTGAGTTCCAGCCATAATGGCCTTCTTTCAGTTCCTTGATCATGTCATTCTGTTTTATACCTTAGGGTCTTTATATGTGCTCTTTCTATACTCTTCCTTTTCTTTAATCCCTCCCCAACCAACCAATTTCCTCAGAAAAATTTCCCTGATGCACCAGTCTAGGGTAGAACTTCTCATGATATTCTCCCTTATTATGCTTCCCCTTCTTTCTTTCTTTCTCTCTCTCCCTCTCTCTTTTTTTCCACTTATAAGAATAGTAATTGTTGTTGTTGTTCAACATTCACTGCCATGGAGTCGTTTCTGACTCATAGTGACCCCCACTGTGTTTCCAAGGCTATAAATCTTTATGGAAATAGATGCCCCATTGTCCTTCTGCAGAGTAGCTGGTAGGTTTGAACTGCTGACCTACTACTTAGCAGTCAAGTGCCTTATCCACTGCACCACCAGAGCTTCTTGTTGTTAGGTGCCATCCAGTTGGCTTCAAGTTATAGCGACCATAGGTACAACAGAAGGAGCTCTGGAAGCGTAGTGCCTAAGGCACCTGACTGCTAACCAGAAGGCTGGCAGTTCAAACCCACCAGCCACTCCTCGGAAAGAAGGTTGGGCAATTTACTACCTCGGAAACCCAAGGAGGGGTCACTATGAGTCGGGTCTGACTGACGGCACATAACAACAACAACAGGTACAACAGAAGGAAAAACACTCAGTCCTGAACCATCCTGACAATCCTCGCAATGCTTGAACCCATTACTGCAGCCATTGTGTCACTTCATCTCCTTAAGGGGCTTTCCCTTTTTTGCTGACGCTCCACACCAAGTATGATATTCTTCTCCAGGGACTGGTTTTTTCTGATAACATGACTGTGGTAGTTAAATTTGTATGTCAACTTGGCTGGGCCTGGTTGAGTGGCTGGGCAGCTGGTGGTTGTTATTCCTCATGATGAGACTGGCAATCTACTCCCTGGTGGGATCTACCACAAGCAGCTGAGTAGCTGACTTTGGGATGTGGTCTTCTTCCTGTATATAAGGAGAAGCCTTGGAAATAGTCTCTAGCTTATGGCACGCTTGAACCCTGCATGTAGCCATGTCATTGTTCAGCAGCCTGTCATGCTCTGCTGACCTTGGGACTTACAATGGACTTGAATTAGTGGCCTGCCATGTGGTTTGGTAATATCAGGACTGTGCCTTTTTATTTGTCAACCTTGGGCTTGTCAGGCTCAGCAGCTAGCAGCTGTCTGAGTGAAGAAAAGCCTCTAGCTCCTGTGGGTTGGGAGCTGGAGGCAGAGCTGAAGCCCAAGGCTGAGGGGCTTTCACCCAGCCCCTAAAGCCTGGCACTTTGAACTTGGACTTAAAGCCTCCAAAATGTAAGAGAATATACTCCTGTTTGTTAAGGCCACCCCATTTGTGGTATATTCTTGTCAGAGTGGCACTAGGTAACCAGAACAATGACCAAAGTAGGTGAGACAGTGTCTGGCCATTCTCACTTCTCACTTCAAAGGAGACTTCTGGCTGTATTTCTCCCAGGACAAGTTTGTTCTTTTGGCAGTCTGTGGTATTTTCAGTATTCTTTAACAACACCACAACTCAAAAGCATCAATTCTTCTTCAGTCTTCCTTGTATATTATCCAGCTTTCACATGCAAATGAGGCGATTGAAAATACCATGACTTGGGTCAGGCACATCTTAGCCTTCAAAAGGACATCTTTGCTCCTTAACACTTTAAAGACATCATTAGCAACAGACTTGTCCAGTGCAATACAACATCTGATTTTTTGACTACTACTTCAATTGGTGCTGATTGTGGATCCATGTAAAATGAAATTCCTGACAACCTCAGCTTTTCTCCATTTATCATGATGTTGCTTATTGGACTAGGTGTGAGTATTTTTGTTTTCTTTATGTTGAGGTGCAATCCATACTGAAGACTAGTCTTTGATCTTCAGCAGTACGTACTTTAAGTCATCTTCACTTCTAGCAAGCAAGGTTGTATTGTCCACATATTGCAGATTGTTGATGAGTCTTCCTCCAGTCTTGATGCCATGTTCTTCATATAGTCCTGTTTCTTGTGTTATTTGCTTAGCATACAGATTGAATAAGGATGGTGAAAGGATACAATCCTGATGCACACCTTTTCTGATTTTAAACCGTGCAGTATCTCCTTATTCTGGTTGAATGACTGCTCTCTACATACACTAAAGCCAAAGATGAAGAAATCGAATATTTTCACCAAGTTCTGCATTCTGGAATTGACTAAACATGCAATCAAAATGTATTGATAATTACTGGGGATAAGATGCAGGACTTTTTCTTATCACTGATTGCATTGTACTTTAGGATAGATCTTGAAACATTCTTTTTGATGATGAATGTGGTGTGATTCCTCTTCAATTTGTTGTTCTTAGCATAGTAAATCCCATGATTGTCTGATCAAAATAGCCAGTACCAATCCAGTTCAGCTCACTAATGCCTTCATGCATTCCATTTCATTTTTGACAACTTCCAATTTTCCTAGATTCATACTACATACATTCTACCTTCTGATTATTAATGAATGTTTGCAGTTGTTTCTTCTCATTTGAGTCCTGCCCCATCAGTAAATGAAGGCCCCCAAAACTTTACTCTATTCATGTCATTAAGGTTGACTCTACTTTGAGGAGGCAGCTCTTCCCCAGTCATATTTTGAGTGCCTTCCAGTATGAGGGGCTCAACTTCTGGCAGTATATCTGTGTTAGATTGGGTTCTCTAGAGAAACACAAAAACCAGCAAAGCATATATATATATAAATTTATCTTAGGAAAATCGCTCACAAACGTATAGAAGCTGGCAAGTCCAAAGTCCCTGGAGGAAACGTCAGACTGGCAGCAGCCTTAGCTTCCGCAAGTGCAGGGGGCTGAGAAATTCAAGGCTGGCAGGCAGTACACTGGTTGTTGACTCCAACGAAAGATGAATCCAAGATCTCCAGGCTGAGCAGTGGGCTGCTCACTCATGGAAGATTGTAGTCAGCACACCAGGGTCCCAATCCCTCAAAGAATGTCTCTCTTCCCAGTATGTCCCTGGATATCCTGGAAGCAGGCCACACCCTTAGGGAAACTCCCCTTGGGCAGATTGGCCACTCAGAACACAGTCATCTGATCCCATCATGGGAAAAACCACACAGAACTGAGGTCCAGCCAAGTTGACACACTGCTCCAACTATCACAATATCAAATGGCATTTCTTTGCTATCCATAAAGTTTTCTAGTAATATATGAGACAGTGTTTCCCTGCTATTCATAAGGTTTTCAGTGGCCAATTTTTTTCAGAAGTAGATGGCCCAAACTTTCCTAATCTGGAAGCTTGCTGAAACCTTTCCACTATTGGTGACCCTACCTGTACTCGAAATATTGGTGGCGTAGCTTCCAGTCTCACAACACACAACCCACCACAGTATAGCAAACTGGCAGATGAGTAGTAATTACTTAATTTAATATCACAAAAGTACCATATGTGATTAGTTTAACACGATTTCCAGCACCTTAGATGCCTGGCACAGAATAAGTGTTCAGTGAATGTTTGTTGAATGAATTAACCTTAGTTCCTTCTTAAATCATTTTGTGATTGGAATTATTGTTTCTTCTCATTTGAGTCTATTCCCATGGTAAAAATATATTCATGTGGCAAAATATTCAGTTGACTCTATTTCCTGTGGTTTATTTATTTAATCAAATCATATTGCAAGTTCCTGGAATAATTGATTCCTTCCTTTCTTTTGCATTAAAGTTGTCTTTGAACAAATCGAACGGACTATATGGTGCAATCCTCTGTCCCAAGGGATACACTAGCAAAAACTTTGGACACAAATAAGCTAGTGCCTGTTATATGGAATTCATGTTTATCTTACATGCATTTCTTTTAAGTAAGACAGCACTTCAAGAAGTCTGGAAAATAAATCCAACTCCATTACCTATCATTAAATGAATACTTTACTAAAGATATCATATGGATTAGGACAAAAGGAGTCACTCCACAAGCCATAAAGTAGTACCTTGATGAAATAGTCAAAGAATTGTCTCTGTTTTTCTTTAGTTTCCCCCTCTTCATACCATTTTCCCCCTCCTTCCCTCCTCCCTGGAGCGCTGATGGTGTAGTGCCTAAGGCATTTGACTGCTATCCAGAAGGCTGGTGGTTCGAACCAACCAGCCACTCTCAGAAGGAAGATGAGGGCAATCTACTTGCCTAGTGATACTGCCTCAGAAACCCAAGGAGGGGTCGCTATGAATCAGATCTGCCTAGATGGCAGTGAGTTTCATTCGTCCACTCCTCACATCCCTTACTAAGGCCTCTAAACGCTTCCCTTTGCGGTCATTGTAATTCAGCCACTGACCATAGTTTGGATAAGCCACCTAATAAAGTAAAAGTTGGTGGCAACCAACAAACAAGTCTTCAGCTCCTCAAGCTTGCCTTTGGCAGGTCTCAGTTCATCTCCTTTGCACATCTCTCTATTTTGGGATCCTAACATTTTTCATTGATAGCACACAAGCCCCCAAGAAGTCTGAAGGCAGTAATTATATAATTAGAAAAGTCAATAAGTATCTATTAATGAGAAGTAGACAAAGAATTTGAGTTATTATTTTCATGAGAAATAATAAAAGATTTCAAGAGAAATTGTGTGTTAGTGTCTGGTCAATAAGATGATAGTAGTAATTTCTTTGTTGGGAAATATTTTCATCTCATGAGCTCCAAGTGCTTCACCACTTGATGCTCATTGGAAGGTTGGCATATCCCTGGGCAGTGGGGCTAATTCCAGAAAGAGTTTTGCAGAATCAGCACAGAAGTTTCTCTCATCCTCTCCATTTGTGCTTCAGAAGTCTCAGCTGGAGATAACTGGCTGAAGGTTCTCGGGATCCAGCTGAGATAATGAGGCAGAGAGAAGTGGAGGTGCCATTTGGATGCAAAGAATTGCAAACAAATATAGAGAGAATGGAACTCTATTACAGTGCCTTTCAAGAATGTCTTGTGCATAGGGAAACAAAGTCTAATTGGTTAAATGACAACCGCAATACCACAGATCCCGCTGCCACAGTGGCCTTGTTGCTACTCACTGTTATTGAATGAAAAGAACCAGGCTCTTATAAATCCTGGATTTCAAGGAGGTTGGATCGGGAAAGAACTGAGAAATCATCTTGTCCCTCCCTTTCACTCTTTAAATGAAGACACTCACATGCAGAGGGGTTAGGCTGAAGTCACTTCGTTATTTGCAGAAAATGAAAATGAACAGTTCCCAGTTTCTAGTTAATTGAGATCAAAACCTGAATGTTACTCAATTAGGTATTTCCTCTAATGCATATGGATCTGTAGTCTGGGAAAGAAAAACAATCAATTATGTCCATTTTTTAACACAAAAATCAGAGCTAAATAAAATTTAAAATGATGAGTTGGTTAATAAGATACTTAGTGGAAATAGTTGTGCTCATCACTCTTCTGCTAATGGCTTGTAACCTTAAAGTGATGTTTTAATCATTTATTTCTATCCTAGAGGTTTTTCTGTCCATCTTCAAATAAACAGCAAGATTCAATCAGATGGACCATTTCTCTCTTGAGAATTAGCACAATATGAAAGTAACCAAATTATAAAGTTACAAAACACAGTCTGTTTCAGTGATCCTCATATTCCTAGATATTCCTCTAGGCAATTCAATAATATTTATAAGTGTGGTGATCATAATTCAGCCTATTAATTTCAAATTTGAAATACGGTAGCCCCCCTTTAAAAGTAGAAAGAAACACATCAATCCCATAAAATATTACATCACAGACCTTCTGACCTTCTATGCAGTTGGTCTGTTGAAATCATTACAGACTACAGCAGGCATATGGTAGCATGCTAGGAGTCATAACACTAAATTAAACTCATTTAGAAGGGGCAATAGTTTATATTAAGGGTTTATATGTATTTTTCATAGAGAAGCCCTTTTTTTTTTTTTTTTAATCCCCAAAGACCTCAAAGACCTTTAATAACTCCTATTCTTACTGGTTACTTGACTTGATATATTGCTGGGCACATGGCAAACCAGCAATACATAAGGACTATTTGACTGGAGATGTTTTATAACTTAGTGTGCTTTAGAGTTTACAGAGCTTCTCATTTAATATTCATAACAATCCTGAAGCGAGATTTTTAAAAAAGTGTTGTCATCACCATTGTATAAATGATGATTTTGATGCAGAGAAATTAGGTGTCTAAACCAAGTTCTGGAACTTGCATTCAGGTATCCCATTCTCTCTACATTATCTTCAGTACACAAACCAAAAAAGTATGTGACAGGAGTCTTAATTTGTATTAATTGGGTAGGGGGTGTGATGGCTAAATTTATACTTCAATTGGCTAGGCCGTTGTGCATAGTTATTAGGTCATACACTAGCCTGGATGTTGCTTTGAAGGTGTTTTGCTGATGTGATTACCATTTTCAATCAGTTAACTCCAAGTAAAACTTACCCTTAATAATGTGGATGGGTCTGTTTCAACCAAACTGAAGAACTCAAGAGCAAAATACAAGGTTAAAAGGAGGAGAAAGATTCTGCTTCAAGACTCTAACTATAGATACCCTGCTGGAGTTTATACACCTACCTGACCAATTTTGGACACAGACTGCTGGAGTTTCCAGCCGTCCTAGTCTATGGATATTGGACTTGCCAGCGCCCACAATCATGTGAGCTAATTCCAAAAAAACGAAACCAAAACAACAACAAACCAAACAAACCAAAAAATCCCCCTCTGTTTCTTGTCTATTGAATGTATGTATGTATCTATCATCTATCTTCTATTGGTAGTATTTCTTTGGAGAACCCTAATAAAGAGAGTAGCAAATGAAATGGTTTGATTAGTGGCAGGAAATGAGAAAAAAAGGCCCATACTGTTTCCAAATTTACTGTCTCAAGGCAATGAATATCTCAGCAGATGACAGTTCTCAGCAGATGACAGTTCTCACCACTGACCACCATCATGTATCTCCTGACTATTTAAGTATATGGTACTTGAAGTGTTTGTCCCAGCTCAGCTTGACTCTCTAGGAGTCAAAGTTTTAGGTTCTGTTGTATGATATAGGGGAACAAACACTTATTTCCCACATCTGTAAAACAAGTGGTTGGTTTTTGGATTGCTTAAGATTTCTTCACCTTGGACATCTTTTGACCTTTTATACTTTTTATCCTTTAACCCATAGTCTCAGATACCTGAGATCACCTGATAATCTCTATATGAACAAGTTCACTTGATGTCAAGATCTGTGCTCTTTCAAAATCTTAAAATTAGTACAGTGGAGTATATCTTAATAACTACGTTTGAAGAAAGCTCTGATTTACTGGCTGTGTGAATGTATGCAGGTTACTTACTTATCTTCTCTAAGCCTCAATTTTCTCATTCTTAAAATGTCAAGTAAAGTTGTTGAGAGAATTAAATGAGAAATGTGAAAAAATGCTGTGCATATATAGAAAATCCATAAATGGTAGCCATGATAGCTATTAATGTAATTGTTAATTACTGGCTTGTGTTCAGCAGAAAAGAGAGCACATGGACAAAATTCTCTGAACCTTGCTAGACATATCGAGATGATGTTGTTGTTGTTGTTGTTATGTGCCGTCGAGTCAGCCCCGACTCATAGCGACCCCTCCTTGGGTTTCCGAGGCAGTATCACTACGGAAGTAGGATTGCCCAACCTTCCTTCCGAGGAGTGGCTGGTGGGTTTGAACCACCAGCCGTCTGGTTAGCAGGCAACTGTCTTAGCCACTATGCTACCAGAGCTCCTAAGAAGTACAAATTGCACACTACTTAACATAAATGCACAGAATCAAATTCTTCAGCAGCTTAGCCTTGGTCAGTGCTGTCCCATAAAAGTGAAATCAATTATAGGTTGAGTGTATGTGAGATGGGCTGGTCAGTATTTGGCTGTGACTCACTAATGTTTAATATCCTGGAGGAAGAAAGGTCATAACGGATGTAGCATTGAGTCATAGCATACTCACTTACTAAAAGTGTAATTTAGCCTCTCAAAGGGACTAGGGCATGGTTATAAAGCTTAAATGAAAATAAGAGATGCCCCAAAGTCAAACAAAGTATTTTTTCACCTTCAGATCAAATCTCCAGAATTGTCTGTCTTGTTGGTATGGAGGCTGACCTCTTTTGATTGCATCAACCTGACTTCCTTGCTGAGGCAAACAAAAGTGAATGACCAACTCTCACTAGGGAAGTACTCAGGGAGATGGAATCACTAAGCAAGTGGAGGTTTCTAATTGCTTGTTTATTCTACAGCAATACATAAAGGTCCAGCAGGATTGGATGTTGTTATGAAAATCTTGGGTTGTGCTATTTTAAGCTGCATGATAGGAAAGTATGCATTCTCTTCAGCTGTGATTAGAGGCTATACGAATACAATATAATGTGGCAAAACTTTGGCTTTAGCGTGTCCCTGTAAGCTGAGTGAATGTTGTGAAGTACCAGCTATTGAGATCTAAGTCTTGAGGTTGTCTAGGCATTTACTGCTTTAAGAAGTGGGCTGCAGTCAGTTTCCATGGAGCTTTGAGGGAGGCCAGCCCTTTTTCTTAGAAGTCTGCCTACAGGAGACCAATGTTGGACATGTTATCACTTACTTCTTACTTGCCAGTTTCTACTTAGGTTTGGACAGTGAGAGGCACCAGATTGGGGAATGAGTAGACAGAAGGGAAAGGGTATTTCTTTTCACATTTCCATCTGGAGTTCTGGGCCCAGCCATAACCTGAGTTTTTCTATGTACCCCTAACCTATTGCTATACCATGTTTCAATAATAGCTCCTTTCCCTTATTGCTAGCTTTGGTATGTTTCACTATCCTTCTTTTCGTGCTTTACCAAGTCCACACTTTTGTAAATGGTCCTTTCATTGAACTCTCCTCAGTCAACCCATTGGAGTATGCCTTCTGTTTCTTGCTGCAGCCCTACCTGGTCTGACATGGAAAGATTTAATAAATACCAATTTGCTTAAAATAAGGATTTTGTTTATTTTAGTCATTGAGGACAATACAGGCATCTTAAAAATATCATATTTTCTTAATATTTTGAAATGTGCTTTCTTATCTAAAGAGAGAAAAAAGAACCTTCAAAGAATATAAAAAGTAATATGAATGAATGTAAGAAAGACAAATGATTAAAAATGCTCTCCTTTATTTTCTTGTGCTTTAACTTCTTAGTAGTGATAAAAAATTAAATATATGGGAGTTCAATAGCCAGCTGTGTACTCAAGGCAAATGTGGGAATAGGAAAGTTCTATCGTTACAGCAACATCTCTTGAATTGTTGCACTGCAAAAAGTGATTCATTCAGACCTGTCACACAATTCTGTTTGGTACAACACTCTATGCAAGCACAAATAAAAACAGCTGAGGAGGAAGCTTACGTATAAGCTCTGATACTAGGGTTTTTCCATGGAAACTTGATTTATTCTTCACAAGTCTATAAATTCAATTTACCTCCATGACTTCCTGTATTGATACAAATGGAATAGATCCAGGGAAGGCTTATGCAGGCATGTCTGGTAAACATTTCCCATTTTTCTTTCTCAATTAGATGAACAAAAATTGCATTACAGACTACTCTGCTCTGAAAGCCCATAAATATATCTAATGTCCACTGTCTGGAGAAATGTACAATGGTGCAGGCAGCTGCTCTTCTGAACCCAGCTTGTAATTCTCTTACGTCTTCCACTGAAGCTACAGTTTTTCCCAAAGTCAGTGATAGCTGAGATTTGAAGAGACTGTCCCTCGATGTCTGTTTATATTCTCTGGATTAAAACAAGGTTGATTTTTAATATTTCCCCACTCATACTTAGTAGTTTTTAGGGTGAGTCCGAATTATAAAGCTTGTACTTGGTTCAATGAGCTATTAATAATTAGGTTTCAAAAACTGTATTTGGAGAAATCATTCATTCATCAGTCATTTTTTATTCATTGTCCAGTACTTCATATGAACATTCAAACAATTAAAAAAGACAAAATGAAAATGTATACTCCATCTCTAAATATTTGAGAATGTGTCAAATACTGTGTTTTGTATTGTGTGGGGAGATAAGTAATACAAAGAGAAATAAAAGCTCTTTCTTCCATTTTAAGAAGATTTCTATCCAGTAGAAGAGAGAAAGATTAGAAAAATTATGAAATGCCACTAATTAAAAAATGTCTTTAAGTAAATATATGAAATAATTTATTATTTTAAGTTATTGTTATTTTTCTACGGTCAACTGGAATAAATTCAACTTTGTACTCTTGGCAGTAAGTAGCCCTGGCAGAGAGCTGACTTGGCTCTGCAACATAGCCATCCTCAGTCTGTCAGAAGGGTCTATTTGGTGTAACAGGAGTTTATCTCCACTAGAATTACCAGCAGGATCTTAATTAATCCATAAGCTAATCATTGTAGTTTATTGAGGGAATCCTGGTGGTACAAATGATTAAGTGCTCAGCTACTAAGTGAAAGGTTGATGGTCAGAACCCACCCAGAAGTTCTGCAGGAGAAAAGGCTAATGATCTGCTTCCTTAAAGATTAAACCAAAACCCAAACTCATTGCCATAGAAGGCTTCCAAGATTGTAATCTTTATGGAAGCACACTGCCACATCTTTCTCCTGTGTTGGTGGGTTCCAACCCCTGATCTTTCTGTTAGCAGCTGAACACTTGACCACTGTGAAACCAGGGCACAATTAGTAAATAACAAAAAAAAAAATATCAATACCACTCCCCACCCCTGCAGCTGTTACTCCTGAACTATATTCAGTTTTCAATAAGCTCTTATTTGATTAAAAACATAGCACTTTTAACTGAACACTTTAAATGAAATAAAATACCAGTAGTTTCTATTGATTCGTTAAAAAAATTTACTAGGTTAGCATCATGCGTGTCAAACTCTGTGCTAGGCACAGTGGATACAAAAATTAATAAACTGTGTCCTTAATGAATTTACAATGTTGTTGTTGTTATGTGCCGTCGAGTCGGCCCCGATTCATAGCGACCCCTCCTTGGGTTTCCGAGGCAGTATCATTATGGAAGTAGGATTGCCCAACCTTCCTTCCGAGGAGTGGCGGGTGGGTTTGAACCGCCAGCCGTCTGGTTAGCAGGCAAGTGTCTTAGCCACTATGCTACCAGAGCTCCTGAATTTACAATGTAGAAAGGAGATATTACATAAATATGTGGGCAAAGTTCTTGGTCTTAAAAGTGGAATTCTTGAGGGAAATATAGAAATATATAAGCTCTGGTGAGGTAGTTGTTAAGGCATTTGGATGCTAACAAAAAGGTCAGTGATTCAAACTCACCAGCCACTCTGCAGAAGAAAGATGGGGTAGTTTGCTATTGTAAAGATTTACAGCCCTGGAAACCCAGTGGGGGAGTGGATATTAGTTGCATTCAACTTGATGGCAGTGAGATTGGTTTTATATATAAATACACAGTAATTTATATCTAGGAGCCCTGGTAGCATAATGTCTAAGGCACTTGACTGCTAACCAGAAGGATGGTGGTTCAAACCCACCAGCCATTCCTCAGAAGGAAGTTTGGGCAATCTACTTCCATAGTGATCCCACCTCAGAAACCCAAGGAGGGGTTGCTATGAGTCAAATTGACTCAATGGCACGTAACAACAACAACAACAATTTATATCTAGAAAACAAAGAATATTTAAAATGAATTATATAAAATAATTAAACTTTGGTTTTGTCACTGAAACTCTCATTTTGATTCGTATGTCAAATGGTCACATGCTATACACCATATATGAGCTATCTTGAGGAAAAAGTAGAAGCTCCATAGTCCAGAATGCTATCAATGACACCATCACACAGCCTATATATTATGTATCTTTGTACTGTAATGCATATGTATTATAATATATAGATGCCTAGTAAAGCATTTCTGTGGATTATTCTATCTAACTAAATTAATCTTCATAAAATGAATAAGAGGCTTACAAAAGATTCTTGCAAGGAAATTGCAGATTGGGATAGTAGCAATAATGCCAGCACAAGTCCCTTCTCCTACTCTTAGTAGGACAATTCATCAGCCTCATTATGGATAAAAACTGTGACAATCTAATCAGGTCTGGTAAGAAGTAGACTAAAGAATTCTAAGTGATCAGAAAGACCATTTGATATATGTATTTATATTCCATATTGTTAATGATGAACCTCACTTCAAGTGTATATTGAGTTTTAAGGTAGGAGCTAGTGATAGTACCAGAGATGAACAGTTAATAAATAAATACATAGACATTATTTGGGGGTGTGTGCTCTAATTTTTTTTTTTTTTTTTTTTTT
>NW_006922185.1:1413281-1417319 GCF_000298275.1 Orycteropus afer afer | reverse complement strand
CCCTGTTGCCTTAAACCATGTTTGGGGTATTTTTATTTTATTTCATTTTTTTTTTTTTTTTTGCTGATTAGGGTGTGAAGTCAATAGCCTGGCAACTGCTGGATTCTTAGGACAGAAGTATAGAGGAGCAGCAAAGGGGACAAGTTTTATTTTCAAGATTTCGTGCCCTGATTAGCTTTAATATAGTTCAAAACAACATTACCTTCTCCATACAACCCTTCTCAATTGCACATTTACATTTTTAGGAAATGGTTTTGCAGTAAGCATGGGAGGAGTGCCATATAACATTTCATCAAGGGTTATAGATGCATTTTACTTCCTGGAGATGAGACATTATTCTTAGTCATGGCATAAGCTCATTGCACAGTTGCCACTGCTATTGTCAAAAGAAGAACAAGGTACTGCCCAGCACAATAAAAGCTGTCAGATCTTTTATGTTATTATAAAAGATCTTAGGGTTAGCAGAAATTCTGAAAGACTAAGAAAATTCATCTGGAAATTTCTGAATAAAGGTTTCTCTTTAAATACAAATTATTTAATGAAATTTTGGTAAGATTGTTTTTACCTGGTGATAGCACCAAACCAAAAATCAAACTCACTGCTCTTGAGTCAGATCCAACTCATAGTGACCCCTTCTTGGGTTTTTGAGGCAATATCACTAGGGAAGTAGATTGCCTAATTTTCCTTTTGAGGAGTGGCTGGTGGGTTTGAACTGCCAGCCTTTTGGTTAGCAGTCACATGCCTTATGCACTACACCAAGTGCTACTTATATCCTTCTATTTTGGAAGCATTTATAATTGTCAAAAAAAAAAAAACTCATGCACATTATCCTCATAGCAATGCAGAGAAAGGCACAATGTTTCAAGATGAGGTGTATGTAGTTGAAGGTCTTGTTCTTGGTTGTAGGAGGTGTGGTCTATGAGGTATCGTCTATCATCTCAATCTCAGTTTCTTCACCTGTCAACAAGGATAACCATACCCGATTCATAGGATGGTTTTAAGGATCAAATTATCTCTTATCTATGAAATATCCCTGGGTGACAAAAATAGTTAATGTGCTGGGCTGTGAACTGAAACGTTGGAGCTTTGAGCCCACCCAGAGGCACTTGAAAAGAAAGGCCTGGCTATGTACTTCTGAAAGGTCAGCCATTAAGAACTCGAAGGAGCACAGTTCTACTCTGACACACATGGAGTTGCCATGAGTTGGAATCCAGTTGACAGCAACTGGTGGTGATGGTGGTAGTAATCACGCATTGAGTGTTATTTTCCATTTGCCACCCTATCTAGTGGGGCTGACATGCCTAAAGGAAGGCCTATTTCATCCACTGGACAGATTATGAGCCTAAGTCATGGAGAGTATAAAGATGATTTAGGAATATAAGCCCAGGACATTGAAAATATTTATACAGTGTACTCATTTTAATCTTTTCTCCTATTTGGAAGAGAATGCATACTTGTGGTATAAAACCACACCCAAAACCACTGCTGTTGAGTCTATTCTGACTCATAGTGACCCTATAGGACAGAGTAGAACTGTCCCATTGAGTTTCCAAGGCTGTAAATTTTTATGGAAGCAGGAGACTATCTATCATTTCTTTTCCCCACAGTGTGGCTGGTGGGTTTGAACTGCTGATCTTTTGATTAGTAGCTGAATGCTTTAACCACTGCACCACTTATGGTATACCAAAAAAAACAAGCTCAGTGCTATGAAGTCGATTCAACTTGTATGGAAATTGCAGAAAATAGAAAAATGACAAGAATAAACCATCACCCAAAGGTATTAACTATTAATTTTTGGTGTTTGATCACACTGCATATAATAATTGTGTTTTACCATTTTGTTGAATATTATAATGTACAAAGGTAACCAATTAAAAAAATAGTCTTTATAAATTTGGTTTAACTGATTGCATAGCTTGTTATGTGGATATACCATATCACGTAAGCACTTACATAATTTGAGTTGGTGTTTTTCACTATTGTAAATACCATTAGAAAGTCCTTTCTGTGCTTAAAGTTTCTCTCTCTCTGTCTTTTTCAGGTAAATTTAAGATGAGTTCTCAGAAATGGAATTATTGAGTCAAAGGAAGTGGGTGTCACTCACAGAATTTCACACTTATGGTAATTTGGAAATGCCCTCTTTAGTTTTAAGAACTAATATTTTTAGGAAAGTATCAGTTTATAATTTAATACTTTAACACAGTTTACCATGTTCATAAATAATTTTAATTTTAATTATCATCAGGGTGGACATTCTTTTCTATTCATTTTAAACAATTTATTTAAAAAAATTTAAAACAAAATATTTGAGTAATCCGCAACAGTTGATCCTCGTTCACAGATTCCTTATTTGCAAATATGCCTACTGGCTAAACTTATCTGTAACACCCAAACCAGTCATGTGCTGTCTCAGCCACTTGCTGGCATGCCTGTTTCAGACTGGTGGAAAAAAAGGAGTCCTTGATGCACACATTCCCAGTTGAAGTCCAACCAGAATGGTTTGGTATTCTCAAATTCATTGTTATTGAAGACTATACAGTACGTAACAACTGTGAATAATGAGGATAAACTATATTTTACTCTGATTTAAAAATAACTGAATTATGTGTTGCCACCATGAAGTCCATTCTGACTAATGACAATCTTCTTTTCTTACAGAGTAGAGCTGTGCTCTGCAGGGTTTTCTTGGCAGTGATCTTTATAGAAGCAGATCACCAGGTCTTCCATGAGTCCACTGGGAAGGTTCCAACTGAGAACTTTTTAGGAACTAAGTGCTTAACCATTTGGGCCACCAGGGCTGCCTAATAACTGAATAGATGTTTTATATAATCACAGGGAAAAATATATCAGCTGAAATTTATTAAATATTACCTTTGTTTGACCTTATATTATTTTTTTCATTATATTAAATGGTTTTCTACTCACTCTGTTAAGTGTATAAATCATCAGGAATTGAATAGAAAACAAAGCAGACATTTAAGTGACCTCAAGGTTAGAAATAAAAATATTGACAAGTGAAAAAGGAATTTGATAGTTTTACTTTTTTAAGAATGCTATTAAAATGTGTTTTTAGGTAAATTCAAAACAAGAAGCAGGTTATTCAGTTAGTTAATGGCAGAATGAGGTCTGAAAACATAGACTTTAGGACTAGGTGTTATTCTTGAAAGAATTTGCATTTTTTTTTTTTTTTCCAATTTAAGTTTTCAACTTCCTAGTTAATAATATTGATGTTTAGTGCTCAGAACTTTTATGTAGCAAGCATTGTTTTACAGTTTTATGTGCATTAAAATATTTAATCTTCAAAACAAGTGTCCGAAACAACCAAATCAAACTCACTGCTGTTGAGTTGGCATCAACTTGTAGCAACCCTTCCTTGGGTTTCTGAGGCAGTGTCACTAGGGAAGTAGATTGCCCGATCTTCCTTCCGAGGAGTGGCTGGTGGGTTTGAATCACCAGCCTTTTGGTTAGCAGTCAAATGCCTTAAGCACTGCACCACCAGATTTTTTATCCCTAACCATACATTATACAGATGAGAAAACTGAAGCACAGACAAGAGAAATAATATGGATTATCATGTTATTATCAGCTGGGGGATGGTAAGGCTGGGCATGGAACCAAGGCAGTCCAACTTCAGAGCCTCTGCTAAAGAGGCTTTAATCTTATGTTGGCATCTCTCAAGTTATTTATCATGTGTAAATTCTTTTTGCTCATGAGGATGATAGCAATAGCTGATTAGTAGCTGAATAGTAGCTGTTGTGTATGTTGGATATTTATTTTGAGATCACAAATGGAAAAAGAAGTTAAAATGCCTTAAGCATTGATGTGCTATTAAACGGTAATTATTGCTTAAGTTTCTAATTTATTAAATCAATAATAGATCCATCTCTTAGCAATAGTTTTTCTTCTCCACAGCTAATAAGGTGTGGACTTACTGTAAGAACTATCCTCTTGTGCTTTCCCTTACTTTGTTTCTGGACTGACTATGAATATCATTGGACATAAGAGGCACTTGAAAAGAAAGGCCTGGCTATGTACTTC
>NW_006922185.1:1411715-1412773 GCF_000298275.1 Orycteropus afer afer | reverse complement strand
ACACAAAATTGATTTGTACCATTTTAGTGGAATGAGATAAAATGGATTATAGACGTTTTAATGGATGTGAGGTACAACTATTTTTATTGTATACCACATTTTCTACTAAAGGAGCATTCCACATATTCTACAGCAAAGAAAATGAGTCAATAAACTTAGTTGTTTCAACAGGCAATGTGCAATTCTGTTGATCTCTTACAACCAACAGTTGACTTTCACCTCTTTGCTTTAAATGGCCCATACTTCGGTTTTGATGCTTGTTTCATAATAAATGCTATAATTATAAATGAACAAATTAAAAGATGTCATAAAAGAAAAATTAATGTTCAGAAAACAAATATTACAACAAATTACTATATTTTATTTTTAGAAAGATCTTTCATCTCTAACGTGTTATAATTAAAAACATTTATTTCTGTTCTCTGCTCCTACAAATTCTTCAGTGATTTTGTCACAATTAAACTGCTAAACAATATGTACTACTATACTTGATAAGGAAAATGAATCAAGTCTTTTTTGAATCATTGTTGTACACTAATGGTTTTTGAGTCTTTTAGGGATGAAAATGAGTATTCTGTTATGGAGTTTGTGATCATTAAAGTTAGGAATATGCATGAAACATTTTCAACCTTGGGGAAATATGCATTGTATTTTATCTTCTATTATGGAATCATACATGCCTACATGTGTAAAAATTGTCAGAGCTGAATCTGTAACTTAGTTTTCATGTAATACTGAAAAGCCACACTTCTCTGTAAAGGTTTGTATTTAAGTCATTCGGGTAAGCCTGCACTGGTTTCTTGAATCCACTTTTTGCATTCTTCAACAGATCTATCAAGATCTATTAAGAAGGAACATCTATTTGAAAGAACTTCATACAGTTTTACACTTCTTTTCATGCAAAATTCAAGTGTGTTAATGATGGTAGACTGTGGTTATGTGAAATTGATCTCTGTCACTCAATACTTCTGGAATACTCCCATCATTTACTTGTTTTTTTCTAATGCTTCTGCAACAGTGAACTCTTTTTTTTTTTTCTTTCTTTTTTCTTTTTTTTA
>NW_006922185.1:1398016-1406156 GCF_000298275.1 Orycteropus afer afer | reverse complement strand
TTTCTACCACTTTATCCTGCTTCTTTGTGTGGGCTGTGATGGTCTGTTGCTTCCAAGGCATCATGACGTTGTTGTATTTAGATCTCTGTTAACTTGCAACAGTGAACTCTTGATGATCAGTATAGGGCAGTATTTGTTTTGTTGTGTTTTCAAAATATTCCCTTAAATTATGTAAATACTATGTCAATGACTGGTAGAGATGTATGCATGTCATTAAATTTACTTCTGAATTGGAAAGCTTGACTCATCCAATGAAAATGCTGCAATATATTATTCCACATAATCAAAATAAATACATATTCTAGTGTTTTAATTTTGTTGACAGTGTTTTCAATTTCTGTTTTATGTCTCCTTTTTGTGTCTGGTCTTCAGTATTATTTTCTAAGGCATCTAGAATCTAAATGTATGATTCCAGAATTGCACTGGTTGCTTCTGCATGCCCAGTGTGTATTAGAAAGGCATTTTCATACCTGATTATTGCCTAAATATGTTTTAAACACTGCTCATCAGTGACTAAGGGTAGCAAAAATTTATAGAGTAACTGAACAGTAGAAAAAAATCAACTGGTTCAGGGCAACAATCTATTGTGTTCCTATAAGAATAAATGAATGTATAGCTTTTGGTATGAAAATGGCATATTTATTACACTCTAAAATTTTCTTTTGCATGCCTTTATAGTGCCTTGCTGTAAGGCTGGCCTCTGCACTTAGAAAAATTTACTTTGTAAACTTCACATAGTGAAGTACTTCATTTGCAATTTCTTTACCAGTATGACTTTTTAAGCTATTGAAAGTGATATATCACTCAACAGGTTCTCTAACTTTTGGAGATACATATCTTAAAACATTATTTTGTTGTTGTTGTTGTTATGTGCCGTCGAGTCGACCCCGACTCATAGCGACCCCTCCTTGGGTTTCCGAGGCAGTATCACTATGGAAGTAGGATTGCCCAACCTTCCTTCCGAGGAGTGGCTGGTGGGTTTGAATTGCCAGCCGTCTGGTTAGCAGGCAAGTGTCTTAGCCACTATGCTACCAGAGCTCCCAAAACAATATTTAGCTGATCTATATGAGAAAAATCAGTGGAATATACAGACAAATTTAAATATCAACTATACTTATTTCATTGAATACAGTTGATCTAACTTCATCACTTAGTAAGTCTAATAATTCTTCATACATTGTTTTAGACATATACAGTGGGTTGTCCTTTGCTGTGTTACCATATTTAGAGATGCAAGCTGCTAAAAATGGACCATACTGAGTAAAATATTCAAGTAAACTCCAGAAAAGGTCCATTTTGTGAGGACTCAAAAACTTCATTTCTTTGTCAAAGAGAAATTCTACACTCAGCAAAAATGATAGCAACAATGTGTTGCCAAACAGGTTTCCAATACCAACGTTCTTTGTTAATTTGTGTTTCCAGTGCATGAATTAAGCCAAAACCATGTCTTTGGTTTAAATACAACATATGATCTCTCTGAATTGAACTGTTTTCATATTTATCAATCATATTTGAGTTACATCAATTGTTAAATTCATCTACAGGAAACTGAGAATTAAATGATTTAGGACTGAATAGTTTGCAAACAAAACAATATACAGAACCAACTAATGGAAAATACAGTAACTATTCTCTTTTTTAATTTTGACTGTCCTGCATCCTAGAAATATATTCTGGCTATGGAACCTTGTTTGTTTATAACTCAAAAATTTTTGACATGAAGTTTCAAATAGTCCACTGTGATGGTGACAATCACTTGGCCCTCTTTACATCCAATAATTTACATTGTTGTTGTTATGTGCCATTGAGTCGGACCCGACTCATAGCGACCCCTCCTTGGGTTTCCGAGGCAGTATCACTATGGAAGTAGATTGACTAACCTTCCTTCCGAGGAATGGCTGGTGAGTTTGAATCGCCAGCCTTTTGGTTAGCAGTCAAGTGTCTTAGACACTGTGCTACCAGAGCTCCCATAATTTACATTACTAGAAGAAAATTTTTCCACAAAGCAGGGTCTGTTTTTATTTATGGAGTCTGTGACTGCTAACCAAAAGTTTGGTGGTTCAAATCCAGGAGCCTCTCTTAGGAAGGAAGATGGGGCAATCTACTTCCATAAAGATTTACCGCCTAGGAAACCCAATGGGGGTCGCCATGAGTCAAAATCCACTGGATGGCAATGAGTTTGGTTTTGGTTTTGGCAGATGTGACAATTTCAGATTCTACAGTAGTTTCACTTTTCACACCTTAATTGATTTTTTTTTTTAAGCTATAGCAAGGAATGAATGCAGAATTTGTAACAAATTCTGTGATATTCATATTACTGTTAGTCATTTCAGAACTAATGGTACTAGTACAATGATTTGCATTTATTAAACTTGAGCTATTAATGGAAAAATTCTCTTCTGATTCACTACATTTTGAAAAGAAATTTCTTTTCTATCTTCTGTGAGCTTTCAATTTTGCACGGAACTTAGTTTTGCCATTTCACTTTATCTGGATATAAAATTATGTTACTTTTAAAATTTGGTTCTAATGTAGCAAAAAATTTTGAATAATGGCAAATGAATAAAATTTATAAAACAGGTAACTTTTATAAAGTAAAATTTACATTAGAACTTGAACACAAATTTTTTTATTTGTATTTTGAAATTGTCAGTAAGAAAAATTGATTTAGAACATATGATTTTTTTCTTCAAGTCTGAGATAGTCAAAAGAAATAATACTTACAAGGTAGCTGGACATCATTTCATTAATTTGCTATGTAGTGTTTCTCGGTGGACTCTTCGCAGAGCTCCACAAGTGTTTTCCATTTTGAAATAAAAGTCTGTGCCCTTACTTACATTTTTTGAGGCTGCATCTTCACAGTTCATTGGACTATTGCTAATACCTGATGGAGGTGAGAGCAATCGCAACACGTGACACAAATACAAGGTTATGCTCAATCTGAAGACAGATTTTCTTTTGCTTTGCTCAGGATAGGACCAGATAAGTCATGATTCACATGATTATAGTGCTGCTAAAACCAAAAACCAAACTCACTGCTATCAAGTTGATTTGACTCATAGTGACTCTTCCTTGGGTTTCCAAGGTGATGTCACTATGGAAGTAATTGCCCAATCTTCCTTCTGAGGAGTGGCTGGTGGATTTGAACAGCCAGCCTTCTGAACAGCAGTTAAATACCTTAGTCACTATGCCACCAGAGCTCCTGGTGCATTCTTACATGGTCAACAAGAGAGAACTGAATATTATGCCCAGTGGAGGGGAATTGAAAAAGAAAATATAGCAGCTATTGGATACAAAATTTATAAAATGTCTATTTCATTTCTTTGTGGAATTGTTCAACATCCATATTTGGAGATATGTGCATAATTAATGTAAAAATAGCATCACTTCTTAATGAACAAGTTTATTTCATGAATCATAATTTCTTGAAATAAAGTCAATCTGAGAGAGAAATAGAAGATGAAATATTTATATAATTTTTATTATCTAAATACTCATTTATTTCCCTGAGGAATTTTTCAATTTGTTTACACAAATATAGATAAATATTCTTATAAAATATAAATGTAATGTTCTGATTAATATACTTTGTTGTTTCCTTGGGAAATGAATTTAAAAGTATACTCGTTGTAAAACAGAAACATATTTTGCACAATAAATATTGAATTTTGTGCCCTCTTAATGTGCCTAATATCTCATTTATTAGCATATATAGAGTAGTAACAAGCACTGTGTCCTGTACAACAGACAATAAAAACGAAACTCATTTGAAAAGTTAATTAAAATTTTTTGAGTTAGATAAATATTAATATTTCCAGTATTTTTTTGGATGTTTACTATGTTAGTATTACATTAAATTATCACCCTATTAGTGTTATATGGAATGTATAGTAGGTTGGGCCCTAGGGGATGGCCTCAGGCCTCAGGCAGTCACCTGCCACACTGAAGGCTGATCATTTTTCTAGGCATATGCCAATGGTGGATTGGCAAATAATTGCCATCAATCTCTCTGATCTTTTGCCAGGACAGACTTTGCTAATGAATACAGCACTTGGGCTGAGAATTCTTTATAACACAATGTTCCAGAGAGCCATTGCCATTCTCTTGAAACTAGCACTTAACAAGGTATGTGTCGCTTAATGTCCATGATGTGTTCTGTGAAATAGGACATTATGTGATATGGACATTGTGTGAATACCATATTAAAACCTATGGGAGCCCGCTTCAAGTTGTCTTTGTTACCTACCACTACTGCAGCTGATGCTGAAGCTGCTGGCCGTGGCCACAGGAACTGTCAGGGACAATGGAAGCAGGGTGAGAAGAAAGGAGGAAGTGGAATGTGCCCTGCCCAGCCCACCTGAACAGGAAGAACAGCCTACCGCTCTCTGCCCACAGGACAAATTCCGAGAGCTCCAGCGTAGAACCTTGTCCTCTGCCTCAATTGCCCATATCTCATCTGTGTTTCGGTGCTGCAAGGATCTGGGTTGGAGGTCTTTAAAATCGTTATAGGTAAATAATAAACAAAAAGAGAGCTGTTTTACCTTTTTTTCAAAAACAAAACAAAACAAAACACCCTATGAGACCACAGATGTATGAGCAGCCAGAAAATATGTGAATGGACATCAAGCGAAGCACGCTTGCATTCATATTGCTTCTTGGCTCGGACCTACAGTTTAGCCCTTAGTTATTTTCCTGCATCTCAATAGGCTGCTTCTCAAGATGAAGCTATTCCTGAAGTTCTAGAGTCAGACATTCAAAACTGACAGAGAATGGAGAATGTCATTGTTTCCTAGGGTTACCATAACAAAATACCACTGAATGGGTGTCTTTAAAGAGTAGATATCTATTTTTTCAAAATTCTGGAGGCTGGAAGGCCAGATCAGAATATTAGCTTTGTTGATTCTTTGTGAGGGTTTGTAGAGGAGAATTGTTTCATGCCTCTCTTCTAGCTTCTAGTGGCTGCCAGCAATCCTTGGCATTCCTTTGCTGCTTCCAGATGTGTCTTCACATACTTCTCCTTGTGTGTGACTCTGTTCCATGCCATTTTCCCCTTTTTATAATGCACACTCAGAAAGGATTAGGATTAGAACTTGCCCTATTCTACCCTTGTTAAATTTAACTGATAAAAAGACACAAAAGAAATTTCCCAAAACATTCACAGGTCTAGCGGTTAGAATCTCAATGTCTTTTTGAGGACAATATGAGACTGTAAGGCCATGTCTCTTATACTGTTGAACACTGTAGAGTTCAGATTTACAGGAGCACTGAGTATGAACTTGTTTTGGTAAAAAGAATAAAACTGCAATAGCTTCCATACCCTCTTTCTCTTTGGTCAGCTCTTCACAGAGTTAGCATGAAAACAACTCTACAAAATTCATCACAACTTAGGATATCTTCAGATTCCAAAGATAAAGCATTCATTATTGACATGGTTTAAGGAAAGTCTGAGGTGAATGGGGAAGGGCATGATTTATCCTCCTCACATCCCTGTCATTGAAAAAAGAAGCCAGAGAAAAAAAGTCAGAACCACAAAAAACACAAAAAATTTGGTATAAAATTTATGCAGTTCCATGTGTGGTTCAGATTGTCTTTTCATAGATTTTTTTTTTAAATCACAAAAATTTAGTAATATAAAAAGTAAAAATCAACAGCCACCACCACAGAGTAGAGCTAAGGCTCTACCTGATAGCTGTCAGTCTTCTAGGACCTTTATCACCTCCTGCCTTACCCTGCCAACTTTCTGTTCATGTCAAGATTGCATAACATTGCTTTTCTCCATACACATATTCCTAAGTCTTCTTGGGTCTTTTAATACTTCTGCTGTGGTTGAGTGTGTCTTTGATATTCCCACATGCATTTATTTATATGTGCTATAAAAAATGTCCATATGTACTTTAAAGCTAACTGGGGGCAAAGTTAGGATGACTTCTTAGCCACAACTAAACACCATGGGAGAGTGAGTCACTGGACCTGTGGGCTGGGGACATTAAGCTCAATTGACAAAACATAGTATACAAAAATACTGTTCTATATCTTACTTTGGTGAGTACATTTTACTTTGGTAAAAGCTTGCAAGCAGCCATCTAAGATGCAATTATTGGTCTCTCTTAGTCTGGAACAAAGCAGAATGAAGAATATCAAAGACACATGGAAATAGTGCAAAGGACTAATGGACCATGAGAACCTATATGACCCTGAAACCAGAAGAACTAGATGATACCAGAGTACCAATGCCAATCACTGAGAAATGGGTCAAAATTGGAGATCCTGGATAGAGTGGGAGAAAAATGTGAAACAAAATTCAAAATCATAAAAAAGACCAGGTTTATAGGTCTGACAGAGACTGGTAAAACCCCCAAGACTGTGGCTCCTTGTCACCCTTTGGGCCTGGAATAGAACTCACTCTCATGGCTTAACTCTCAGCCAAACAGGCCTATCAGCTGCACAACTACACTAGGGAGATGCACTCCTTAAAACAATCAACCATGGGGGGTCAGTAGGGCAGCATTTGCACTGGGAGGAAGGTAGGGAGGCAGGAATGCACAGGCGAGGAGGGCACAGGGAAAGGGTAGCCACAGGGAGGAAGTGGGAGGAGAGCTGTCACACCGTGGGGAATGTAACCAGTGTCCCCACACAAAATGTGTATGGACTGTTGAATGTAAAATTAATCAGCTTTGTAAAATTTCACCTAAATCACAATAAAAAGTTAAAAAAAAGAAAAAGATTGCATCACATTGCTTTTCTCCATGCACATATTCCTAAGTGTCCTTTGGTCTCTTAATACTTCTGCTATGGTTGACTGGCTTCTTCTTCTTTTATTATAATTTTACATTTGAAAACATCTCAGAAAGCAAAATCTCCCTCTGCTCTCCCCAGACAGTCTCACACTCAGTGGCCATGTTTCTCTAACATTCCTATCCCTTTCCCTTGTCCTTTTCTCCTTCCCTACTTTTGCATGCATTTCCTGTGGTTTAGAATCCTCTATAAGAGTTTGGACTTGTCGTCGCACAGTGAAGGATCAAGACAACAAATAAAGTACCTGTGCTCTTCTACTCTCACCCCAAATATTCTACTCATACCATACTACGTCCTATCACAAAGTTTCCTGCAGAGGTGGTGGAGTGGGGAAGGAGGCTCTTCAGAGTGCCCACACTTTTGTTTAAGCCTGAAGGATTCTTCCTTTAGACGTTATTATATAACCCTCATTGAAGGCCATACAAGGAGTCTCAGGAATTTAAGACATAGAGGAAATGAAAAGTTTGGATGTCTATTTGCTGCAAGCCTTTAGGCATTTCCAGGTATCAAGAGCCTCAGAGACTTTGGGGCCTGGAGTTGGTTGAATGGTGGCCTCCCAAAAATATGCTCATGTCCTGGAACCTCTGAATATAACCTTATTTGGAAAAGGGTCTTTGCAAATATGATTAAGTTAAGTACCTTGAGATGAGATTTTCCTGGACTATCTGGGTAGGTCCTAAATCCAATGACACGTGTTCATATAAGAGACACAAAGAGGAAAGACCATCAGAGAAGGCCATGTTAAGACAGAGGCAAAGATAGGAATTATGAATTTACAAGCCAAAGAATGCTTGGAGTGATTGTTGGGGAAATACAGTTAAATACAAAATCTATTCCCAACCCAAAAATCCTCTCCACAAAAACAGAAGAGAAAGAAAAGTTTTATTATTGAATAAGTGTCAAATCAGAACATAATGCATCATCAGCAATCCACTAGAGACATTAAAGAGATGAAAAGGAATCTGACCCTTTATATACAACTAAGTGGATACAAACTATTACGTTCAAGGGTTCAAAATGAAATTACTCATTTTTTGGTCTTTGTGGCAGGACACCAGAAGTTATGCTAATCTCCTTCCAGGACACTGAGAGGTTTGGGATAATTACTTCAAGTTACATTTTTAAAAGGTTGTTGCCAGGTTCTTGAGTGAACACCTTAGATTCACACACTGTTCAAAGAGACAAAGAAAGATTTTACAATTACAAGCCATATAAAGTGAATTCTGAAAGAAAAGCAGAGGTTGTTGTTGTTGTTGTTATGTGCTGTCGAGTCGGCCCCGACTCATAGCGACCCCTCCTTGGGTTTCCGAGGCAGTATCACTATGGAAGTAGGATTGCCCAACCT
>NW_006922185.1:1395569-1397916 GCF_000298275.1 Orycteropus afer afer | reverse complement strand
GAGGAGTGGCTGGTGGGTTTGAACCGCCAGCCATCTGGTTAGCAGGCAAGTGTCTTAGCCACTATGCTACCAGAGCTCCTGAAAAGCAGAGGAGGGGAGCTCTTATTTTCAACAGAGAGAATGAAAATCTGTTATTTTCAATTTTCACTTGTCCTTACACCATCAAAAGGTGCTTGGGTAGGGCAGTGGTTAAAGCATTTGGCTACTAACCAAAATGGTGATGGTTTGAACCCACCAGCGGCTCCACGGGAGCAAGATTAGGCAGTTTGCTTCTGTAAACAAGTTACAACTTTGGAAACCCTATGGGGCAGTTCTACTCAGTTCAGTAGGGTTGCTTTGAGTCAGAATCAACTGGATAGCAGTTGGTTCGGTTATTTATTTATTTATTTAACACCACCAGAAGCTGGATGAAATAAGGAAGATCCTTTCCTAAAGGTGTCTGAGGGAGTGTGGCCTGGCCCACACCCCGATTTCATACTTTTAGCTTCCAAGAATTGTGAGACGATAAATTTGTTTTGAGTCACTCAGTATGTGGTGATTTGCAATGGCAGCCCTGGGAAACTAATACAGGGCTTCTCCACAAAGCTAGTTATAGTCTAAGCTATACTATATGTCTATCTCATTCCCGAAAACAGGATTGATAAAGTCTTCTAGGGTTTTTTCCTCATTTGTTGCTTCAGAAAAGGATATTTTGGTAGCTTAATATGCCATGTAAAATTCTGGCCAGCACAAATTCAAGACTTCCCATTTTTTTCCTACCACCTGCCCCTGGCATTCTCCAGGGAGAAGGGCCTGGATGATCTCTGGCGTTCTCCCCCCACCCTTTGAGGTGAATCATCCACTTTTTCCTCATGTTCCCCAAAGATCCCAGGAAGCTCTGAGCAGCTGCTGCCCAGCTGAGCTCCTTTCTGAAGTACCTACCAATTGCCATGTGCCAAAGGCAGAAAGAATTCAAAGGGAGAGCCTGACTGTCTTGTCCTAATTCACCCCAGTCCCTTCCTGAAAAGTTAACAGTTTCATGGCAAGCAAAGGTACAAAACAGCCTGCAAGTTGGCATCAGTCTCCTCAAAATTGAAACATAAGCCTCTAAGGAGTTCCAGTACTGCAGTGCCTAAGGCATTTTACTACTAACCGGAAGGTTGGTTGTTCAAACCCATCAGCTGCTCTGAAGAAGGAAGATGAGACAATCCACTTCTGTTAAGATTTACAGCTTTGGAAATCCAATGAGGGTTGCTATGAGTCAGAATTGACTTGATGACAATGCTTTCAAAATTTTTTTTATTACATACTTATTCAGGAATAATTCATCAATATTACCCAACTGCCTCATGTCTGGGCTGCCCCTATTACTACTTCCCTAGCCATGTGGCTTGTGTACTGTCCACAGGTGCTACCCCATGCCCTCTATTTTGATTCCTGTATGTCTAGAAATCAGACAGTTCCTCTTCCTCTCATCTGCCCAGCCCTTTGAACTAACTTCTGGTTTGATGTATGAATTTTCCTCTTGAAATCATCTTCTACTATTTAATCTGTAAGCTATTCTTACATGCCCTTTCACCTAGTTTGAGACCTGTGCTATGGGCTCTGACAATGTATATGAGGTAGTGGAGGTGGGCAGTTTGCTTACCCCACTGGATGCTTGACCTGATGTGAAGAGCTGTGAAAATACTTAACATATTGCTGATGGGTCCTATTTTGGTTACCTAGTGTATACCACAAATGGGATGGTTCTAACAAACAGGAGTTTATTCTCTTACAGTTTGGAGGCTTTAAGTCTGACTTCAAAGTGCCAGGTCTAGACAAATCGACACACAGACTTAACCACCACAGGTGCCAAACTCTGTATCAGAATGTGAACCATTTCAAAGAGCTATGGATAAACCAGGGAGCTCTGGTAGTGTAGTGTCTAAGGCACTTGACTGCTAACCAGAAGGCTGGCAGTTCAAACCTACCAGCCACTTCTCGGAAGGAAGGTTGGGCAATCTACTTCCATAGTGATACTGCCTCGGAAACCCAAGGAGGGGTTGCTATGAGTTGAGTCTGACCTGATAGCATATAACAACAATAACAACATGGATGGACCAGTTTAGCTATAGATAGCTTGACTACTGACTATGTTATTGTTGTTGTTATGTGCTGTTGAGTCGGACCCGACTCAAAGCGACTATGGCCTAAGTTTTTTAAATAGTCCATCAGACTTCTAAAAGAAGCCATTTTCCTGCTTGTCAATTAAATTCTACTTGGATTTCAAAATTTGATGGGAAAACATTTAATTTGCACAATTAAGAATGTGTTACTGGCACAAACGGCTTGGACATTCCCAAGTGGTGGTAGGACCTAAAAATTA